>NW_024412433.1:13428149-13440414 GCF_014898765.1 Herpailurus yagouaroundi
CCCCCCCCCCCCCGGCCTGTGCAGTCCAAATAGACCTGTGGGTAGTTCAAGGAGGAGAGGAAAGCACGCATCCCAGGGAAGGGAGAGAACAAGCCTAAGTTTAGGAGGTGCTGGTCTGTAGCCCTCAGAGAATCCAGAGTACGGCCCCATTTTTTGATTGACGCTCTCAGAATGATCCCTCCTCCAGAACCAAATGGGTTTCATTCTGTACAAGAGTACGAAATGACATTACAAGTGCTGAGAACTGTTGCATCGTCTGCAGACAATAGCACCGTAATTACTGATAGTCGCCTGGGCTGCTGAAAATGACCTATAAGCACAGCTGCAGTAATAAGGATACATAAAAATGTTCTGCTGATTATTAAGAAGGCAAGAATTTTCGCTATAGTCTCAAATTATGATGACTAGTCAGGTGGCCTAATTAAGGTCACAGAAAATGATGGTCTCACCAACTCTCAAATTCTGTGTGGTGATAGTGTCATCTAATCGTTCTTCCACTATAGTTCTGTTGGACACCCGGCCAGTATAATTACTTTCACCTCAAATTCCTTTCTGAAATGAGGTTGAGGATAGATAGATGATAGATAGATAGATGATAGATAGATACATAGATAGATAGATAGATAGATAAGAGATTAGATAGATAGGTGATCGATCGATAGATAAGATGATAGATAACATTTTATCAGCAGAGGGGGATTTTAAAGTATTTCTTATAGTATGTATTTCTTCTAAAGAAAGGAGAAATTATTAGTTAGAACAATGTATTCCGGGGCGCCTGGGTGGCTCAGTCGGTTAAGCCTCCGACTTCAGCTCAGGTCCTGATCTCCTGGGTCATGATATCCAGCCCCGCGTCGGGCTCTGGGCTGATGGCTCAGAGCCTGGAGCCTGCTGCCGATTCTGTGTCTCCCTTTCTCTCTGCCCCTCCCCCGTTCATGCTCTGTCTCTCTCTGTCTCAAAAATAAATAAACGTAAAAAAAAAAAAAAAAAAAAGAATAATGTATTCCGAGCAGCGGTATAAAAATTCTAAAATCATACTGTTTTTATTTCCCTGCCACTTATATGTGAACTGGAAGCTTCCGAGAAGTCCGCAGTTGTGATGAAGGATCCATTCATTGTTTTTTATGAAGTTCACACTTTATTTGCTAAATGGTAAACTGGGGAATAGTGACTACACTGAAGCAAATAGTGCTCATCTTACCCTGTAGACCATTCTTCCCCATTACCCTAGCACAGATTTG
Source organism: Herpailurus yagouaroundi (assembly GCF_014898765.1). Classification (NCBI taxonomy): domain Eukaryota; kingdom Metazoa; phylum Chordata; class Mammalia; order Carnivora; family Felidae; genus Herpailurus; species Herpailurus yagouaroundi. The sequence goes on from NW_024412433.1 coordinate 13,429,391, forward strand.
TATTAAGGAGTTTAATGAACAGAAGCTTCTATATATAGCATACAGTTGCCAGGGAATACAGACTGCGTATGGACGCTGAGAACTACCAGGCAGCCTCAATCCTTAGATGCCCTCAAAGGAATCCTGTTGTTCAAGCTTCTCAGTTTCCAAAATTTCCTGCCACTTCAGTGAATAGACCAATTAAGACTTCCTCTGAAACCTATTCTCTTAAAGTTTCTGATAAGATCATTTCTGTAGAAATAGGGTGGCCATTTACCCTAACTAATTGTTGTCCTGGAATAATTATTAATAGTACCCAGCTTCACTAAAAAAATTGGATGATAAATTACATGCTCATCCTGCATATAAATGATCCTCACGAATAAGGAAGAAATACTGTAAGATAATGGACTGAAGAATGTGAGGACTGCCCCATCCGCTTTATACATAGAGAAATGCTCAGTAAAATGTATTTAAAGAATTAAAATGCGTAGATGAGAAACCAAGAAAGTAAAATTTAAAGAATTAAAATGCATTGATGAGAAACCAAGAAAGTAAAATATCCAGGTGCCGAAAAGTGGAAAAAAAACTCATAGTCTTGAAGGTAAAGAAGAATTGAAACTTCATGGCTGGCTGCCAAGGTCCTAGAAGCAGATATAAATCTAAGAATTGGGGGGTTGATGCCTGCAATAAATGGGGTTTGGTATCTGAGATCCAGGATGAAGCTTCTTTCATTGAAACGAAACCTGGGAAAATATTGACTTGACCACAAATGGTAACTGGAAAATTTCTAATTGGTGCACATCTTTTGGCACACAGGCTGTGCGTGGAAACTACGTGTGACACAGCATTTTTAGGATGCATGTGTGGGAAGTACATTTACAATGCTCATGTGGAACAGAAAATCAAAGACATCAACGTGAAACCTTGTATCTAATGCCTTTAGGCATCCAGACAGAAGGAACTGCGAAACTGCCCTATCAGTGGATCCCCACAGCTCAAAGGACCTTTCATTTTCAGAGGATAGTTTTCATGTAAACTGAGGTCATGGGCAAATGTCACAAAATTTTTCACCAGTCTAACACCAACAAAGATTGGAGACCCAACAAAGAAGATAATTGAACTGAGAAATTCAAGGATATGTAAAGTGCTTGGAAAGTACAGTCATGCCAAGTAAGAGGACACAGAAACACTCAGATTGTTACAAAAGAAAGAAGCATAACTCCTAGAAATTAAAAACAAAAATTGTGGGAATTACTAAAAAGTCAGCAAAGAAGAGAAAAAGTGAATTAGATATGGCTGAAGAGATACTGAATTGATGAAGACAGACAGGAAAACCTGGAAAAACTTCTTTCCAGGGGAATATGGAAAGTTATAGAAAAAGCAACACGGGCTTCAAAGTGAAATAGATTGGAATTTGACCTTGACTTCACCTATGACTTTCAGAAAGTCTCTTAATTTATATTTCAGTTTCCTCTTTTGCAGATTTAGAGTAATCATGTATATATTATAGTGTAGGTTGAATTAAATATGTGTAGGGGCACCTGGGTGGCTCAGTTGGTTAAGTGTCTGACTTTGGCTCAGGTCATGATCTCACAATTCAGGAGTTCAAGCTCCACATGGGGTTCTGTGCTGATAGCTCAGAGCCTGGAGCCTGCTTCCAATTCTGTGTCTCCCTCTCTCTCTGCCCCTTCCCCGCTCATGCTCTGTCTCTCTCTGTCTCTTAAAAATGAATAAATGTTAAAAAAAATTTTTAATTAAATATGTGTAAATTATACAATGCATTGTCGAGTACCTATTAGCTACTGAAAAAGTTTTTTGGTTTTTTTGTTTGTTTGTTTGTTTTCTCCCTTCTCTTTTTAACAACTACTTGCTGGACTCTTCAGAATACTGGTAAATAAAGCATTTACAATATAATGCGTATTTACTATGCACACTGTACTTTACATTCATTTACTCAATAATTAAACTCCACAACTTTGTATGATACATAAATTCAGTTTACAGAACAAAATAGTGAGACAAAACAATCAATCTAAATGCCTGGGTCACAATAGACAAAGAGACAGATATTTGACCCAACACTATTACATATCAAACCTCGTTTTATCAACTCCTGGCTCTGTTACATTTGTCTTTCGGGAACTAAGGAAGGCTATAAATCAATGAATCAGTTTCCCTTGATATAGATTACCGACTATCATACAATTTCAGAGATTCTAAAACAGGCTAGGGCTTAGGACCAGATTTCATAAATTCACGAGCTTCCCATGTTCCATCAGTAACTATCCTCACCCTGCTTTTAGGGACATCCAGGCTGAGATATCAAATGTGAAGGGAAATGTGTTTTAAATTAAAGATGGAATTCTTTTTTTTTTTTTTTTTTTTTTTTTTTTTTTTTTTTGTTTTTTTTGGTCAATGAATAAAGGAATGGGGTGGGCAATTTGTTGATTGTATCTGTTTTTTAGTTCTTTTTATAACTGTGATAAGGAAGCATTTTATATTTTATATTCTAAAAGGGCAGCATTTTACACAATAAAGTGAAATAGCACTTCATCACATCAGCTATTTTAAAGGAAAAACAACGCTTTGTTTCTTTGATTAAAAAAAAAAAGAAAGAAAGAAATGACTCCCTAAGGACAATACTTTTTATGTTGCCATTTCTAGGAAAGAAAAAATGAAGGCATTTTAACTCTTTTTTTTTTGAAAATTCAAGAGAAAAATGAGGAAGTTAATAGAGTATGATCTATATGAAAGCCCAGTCTATGTCCTTTCCATCCCCAAACCCCTAACAGTGTGTGGTACATGATTGACACTCAATAACCCTTTATTAAATTATGTAAAAATAAGACTTTGTTCAATTGATTTGGAGGTTCTTGAAATTAAATTCTCCTAAAATGTTTAAAATAGATATCTGATATTTCTCTTCTAATTTTAGTACTACCTCATAGTAATATTGGAATATATGTTCTGTCTATATTTTAAATAGTTCTTATATGTAACATATTGAATTCATTTTGCCAGATAATAGCAGCATGAGTGAGTTTGGGGATCATTTGCAAACCTCATCGTAATTGCAATAGTGCTAATATTTATGTATCTGCTATTCATCACCTTCAAAGAAAGTACTAGACTGAGAACTTCAGATATATGAAAAAACAATTGTGAGACCTTTTATTAATAGTTGATCAAAATTATTTCTCCTACCATGAATATGCTCAAGATATGTTTCTATTTTGGAAACATTACCTACAAACTGGTAAATGTAATCATTTGGTATAGCCTTTATATTTCTGACTCTGCATGTTAATTTCTGTGGATTCATTTGCTTCTTTGATGAATAAATACCTAACAAGTTGTTGACTATATGTGAGTCACTGAACTACACCGACAGATAGAAACCTGGTCCCTAGCCCTAGAAGATGATTGTGGGACAAATAAGGCAATAAGTCTCTAAAATAGAATATGCTCTATACTGTCCTAGGGCTTAGCACAGGATGCTCTCCAAGTGCTGAAGGCACTCATGAAGATATCCTGAGAGAAATGACATTTAAATCTAGAAGCAGACCCCAGAGGTAAACAACGGGAGTAAGCAGCTTGTATAAAGAAAAGGAAGAACAAACAAGACACACACAAGTGGGAGTTCAACCACGGCTGGAGCAGAGCTTTGATACAAGCTCAAGAGGGCAGTGCTGACCATGTCAAGAAGATCCTTTTCATGACACTATAAAGAGTTTCAGAGCAACTGGGAAACATTAAATCCATTAGGTAGATATGTTGGTCAGTTTTATGCGTCAGTTTGGCTATAGTCCCTAGTTTTTCAATCAAACCCTAAGTCAAGTGTTGCTGGGAAGGTATTTTATAGATGTGGTAGAAACCAATAATCCATTTATTTTAAGTAAGGAAGGTTATCCCAGATCGTCCAGGTGGGCCAACTTCGACCAGTTGAAAGGTCTTAGAAGAAGAATAGGGTCTTCTCCAAATAAGTAGGAATGCCATGTGTGTACGGAAGCATCAGCTCATGCCTCGCTAAATGTGGGTTTAGCGTAAAGACAGAAGGAAGCAAAAAAAAAAGAGCAAGAAGCAAGTCAGTCGCAGACAACACCATGGAGAATTTGGATGCCTTTCATTATGTAGCATAATGGTGGCACTTTAATTTTTATTAACACCTCCCCCCCCCCCCAAATAGCGGGCATCCCCACTGCCCAGTCTAATGCTCCGCCATAAAAATGACCTGTCACTGGCTTTGCTTCTGATGTTAATGACCTCTCCTATTAAGCTCTTCAAGACAGCATCACCAGTCAAGGTGATGGTCTTTTAAGGAAGCTGAAAGGTTTTTTGTCAGTTCCTTTCCTCCAGCCCCTCTTATGCAGTGGCCAAGGGAAGTAAGAACTTGAATGGCCATATATGAGGACAGAGACAGGGTTTTCTGGACTTTCTATGACTGAAACTTTTAAAGAAGTAAAAGATTAGCTTAATTTGGTGTCGCCCACCGTCTTTCTTGATCCATGAGGCTGACAATGTAGCATGGCCACTTTCCCTTTCACTTTTTCTTTTTCTAGCTCTTTTCCCCCACTCTGAGTGAGTGGTAAGGCTCAGAATTGCTTCTAATTCAGGAATGTTTTCTTCATGCCTCTTTTGAATGGCTGCTCCTCTCCCATGTGGCCATACTTGGAACTATTGGCTTAGCTGTGAAGGTCTGGATTCCTGGGTCAGCTGTGGTATGGACATTGAAACAAACATGCACTTTCTCTATAAATACATAACACTATTGAACAGTTACTACGTACAAGGCATTAGGAATCCAGGCTAAATGTTTTACTTGAGTCTCCTCCTTTAATCTTCATTGAAACCCTATGAAATAGAGATTCTAATTATTCTTGTGGCAGGGGAAGGACGATGCTTACTCTGAGGCTATTTAAGGTTGCTTAGAAGCAGGGAAATGAAAACCTTCATGTGGTCCATTCTAGCTCCTTTCAGACATTTAGAAAAAAAAAATCTCTGGTTAATAAGGAGGAGTGATTTTACCTTTATTTTCTCGAACATGTTTTAGAACTTCACAAGGAGAAATAAATGTTCAGGATCGCCAGTTGAATCGCTCTACAAAGCCTGTAAAAAATACCTTTGCGGTGGCTCCAGCTCATTGGTTTTTCAGTTTACTATTTCTAGCAAGAGACAACTTCATACTGAAAGGAACAGAAGAGAAGCTGAGGTTTGAGATGGAGATATAAAGCTCCTGCCTACCAGTCAGCTATTGGCCTTTCTGTTTCCCTGATTCTGACTCTTCATGTAATGAGGATATTTTCCGAAGGAACGAGGGACAGCTTTTCAACTCGGCATCTGATATCTATTTTAGCCACAGGTCTTTGAACATGCTGAGTTTATATGAGCATGCCCTCTGTCTTTCTGAATGTACTAACAAGTGCTCTGCATGGAGTGTGGATAATTCACTTTTAAGATTGGACTGACCATCATCATCACCAAGGAGTTAGAACAGATTCTAAACCACAATGATGGAGTTGGCTTCTTGTGTATATTATAGAAAAAGTCATCATTTTGGATATAAAAATATTTGAAACTGAATGCTGATGGTTTGGCTTTACTTACTAGCATGCCACATCTTTCTGCTTAAGTTGTCACCTTAAAGTATCTTCTGCAACTCCACTTGGCGCAGCAGGTTGTTTCCATAGGCTTTCAGAGGGCCATGAACTCCTTTCCGGGAGATGTGTGTGCTTGGGATTCTACCAGTCATGGAGAAACTAAGAAGATAAAGAGAGGAAGATGTTACTACCCAAGCGGTGCTCTCAAGTTGGGTCCTATAGGCTTGAGAGAACTGATTGTCAAATCATCAGGAACTTTGCAAACTAGTTGTTAAATTAAACTGTAACAGGGGCCCCTGGGTGTCTCAGTCGGTTAAGCGGTTAAGCGTCCAACTTCTGCTCTGGTCATGATCTCGCAGTTCATGAGTTCAAGCCTCGCATTGGGCTCTGTGATGACAGCTCAGAGCCTGGAGCCTGCTTCAGATTGTCTCTCTCTCTCTCTCTTTCTCTTTCTCAAAAATAAAGATTAAAAAAATAATAATAAAATTAAATAAACCGTAACAAATCAAATCTTAACAAAACAAATTACATCATGTATTTTAAAATTAAACAAGATATTAAAAACAAAGGTAATAAATACCCCAAAGCCATCATTTACAAATTTTTTCACCACATTTACTCATATCAACGCTGTTGATGTTGTTTATTTATATTCCTGTATCTACAAGGTGGAAATGTACTACATAATGGTGTGCATCTTTCCCAATCAGGCCAGGTGCAACTGGCGGTTCTCAACTTTTCATGTGCATCAAAAGTACCTGAAAGGATTTAGTTCTTTGCACATGGATCACTGGGCATCTGAACAAGAGTTTCTGATTGACTTGATCGGAGAGAGGACTCGAAACTTTGTGCTTTTAACAGGTTCCCTGGTGTTGCTAATGTAGCTCCTGGGATGGTCTTTTGAGAACTCTCAGTCTAAAGCCCAGGAGATAAGCCTCATTGTCTCAGTTTAAAGATGAGGAAAGAGATTTAGGGAGATCAAGCATCACAGTGCCAGGTGCACTAATTATTTAAGTCTTAAACATCAATCTTCGTACCATACAGCTAATCATCCAGACAGTAGTAAAACGTCAGTGTAACATTTTGATGACACAGAGACACAATTCATATGCTTATGTGTAAATAATTAAAGTTCCTAGCCGCTTAATTTGTCACCTATTGTGTCATCCCTCTATGTTAGAGGTTTTAAGCATCTGTAAGAGCTCTGAAATTCTGCTATTTCTCTCCTGTACAAATGAGGAAACTGAGGCACATAGATATTCATAACGGCTCAACACATGCGTTATATGATTACTATCCCACGATGAAAAGTTATTTTTACATGGGCCTGCCACAAAGTCTAATTCATTTTTATTGTATTTATACTTTAAGCCCAAATTCAGAATAAAATACATGATCAAAAACTCAGAAGGACTTTCATTTTGGGTGAGGAAGGGGGCAGCTACTGCCAGCCTTCGTGGGTGCCACTGGCCTTCTGTCTTCTTTCAGGGAGTCACCGTGTTATTTCTCGGCCTTTTTTTTTTTTTTACATGCCTGTGAATTCTTTTCTTACAATCATGGACTGACAGTTCAGTGATTTTCTAGCAGTGCTCAACAATGAAGCCTGGGTACAATCAAGCATTATTTAAATTCCTAGGGGAAAAAAACATGGGGCATAAAATTCAAGTTTTCTTTTCCCACTCAGGCTAATAATATCTCAACCTTCAATCAGATCCCAGACATCGAAGACCAAGAGGGTGTGGAGATGATTTTCTTTTTAAAGAGATCGGCCTAACAGGACAAGCTATAGAGAAAGAAAGAAAGAAAAATCAACACAGGTACAATAGGGGGGCTGTTCGCCTCACATGTTATTATTCAAATGAGGACAATATTAAATAGGGAGATGCTCGTGTATACAGGACCACAGAAAGACAAAGATGAACAAGGTGATAACACTGGCCATAAGTTCCGAGCTTGTAGGTCTCTGAATACCAACCAGTCAGAGATCTGATATAGGGAGCTATAGGAAACAGGGCTGAAAATTAACACAGTTTTACCAAGATAGTAAAAATGTGTGCGGGCTTATATTTTTTCAACTCTTATTGCTCAGTTTTCTATTAAAGAAAAATGATGAGAGGTGTGAGATTGTGATTTATAATTAGAAATACGTATTTTCCTTATTCCCATTTCTGGCACCGAGGTCCTAAAACCATTCAAATTTCCCAAATGATGAGAGCAGAGCGATAAAGGTGTCTCTTATGGTATTAATGAGGTGACTTTTAGAAAGCACCTGGGAGGGGTGCCTGGGTGGCCCAGTGGGTTAAGCGCCCGACTTCGGCTCAGGTCAGGATCTCACGGCTTATGAGTTCGAGCCCAGCGTTGGGCTGTGTGCTGACAGAAGAGCCTGGAGCCCCTTCAGATTCTGTGTCTTTCTCTCTCTTTCTGCCCCTCCCCTGCTCACACTCTGTCTCTCAAAAATAAGTAAACATTTAAAAAAAGTTTTTTTGGAAGGCACCTAAGAATAGGGGCTGGTTGTCAGGTGACCCTGTGATCAGAGGGTAGGAACTTTCAATTCCAACCTCCTCCACCCCTTTGTCAATTGCCAATGGCCGATGATTTAATCAGCCATGTCTGTGTAATGAAATCTCCATAAAACCCAAAAGGATGGGGTTCAGAGAGCTTCCGGGTTGCTATGTGGAGAAGCAGGCAGAGCGGGAGTGGGGTGCCCTCATCGAGGGCAGGGAAGCTCCTCACCTTTTCCGCATCCTTTCACCTGCCTATTTCTGAGTTCCATCCTTTTATAATAAACTGGCAATCTGGTAAGGAAAGTTATTCTCAGTTTTGTGAGCCACTCTAGCAAATTAACCAAACCCAAGAAGGAGTTGCAAGAAGCTCTGATTTGTAGCACATCTGTCAGCTCAGGTGACAACTTGTACTTGAGACTGGCATCTGCAGCGAGGGGGGTTAGGCTTGTGGGACCGAGTCCTTAACCTATGGAATCCAATGCTCTCTCTCAGTAGATAGTGTCAGGATTGAGTCAAACGTTAGGAAACCCAGCTGGTGTCCAAGAACTGCTCGGTGGTGTGTGGGAAGGCCCCTCTATTATAATCAGGGGCAGGATCATTAGTTGGTCTCATTCTCAGCACATAAGAGAAGTTGGCACATGGAGACGACAGTAGGGGTCCAGGAATGGTGGAAAAGCCCATTTTGCCAGAGCAGCGATCTCAAATTTTAATCACCCAGCTTACGCATCTCTGCCTCAAATTTATTTAATAACTCCTACATTGCTACGTTTTCATTTAAAAAGTATTTGAAAGGAAACATTGTGTCCCTAACATGAACTGAATAACTGTGTCTTCACATAAATAGGAAAGCACTCCTAAAAGTAAATACAATAAGAATTTGATGGAATAAAATGATGTCCAAAAGGCTCCAATATCCCGGCTTCTGGTGATGGTCAGGTTCATACCTTCTTCCCGCCTCCCATCCCACTTATCTGTTTTATGACAACTGCAAGATGACATTTAAAATTACATTCCAGGTCAAATGTTGTTTTTTGCTACTAAGGCTGCTTAAAACCAGGCTTTCTCTTCTCACACCTCTACAATGCAGTGAACTGCCCACAAGTATCTTCTGTACAGCCAGTGACTCCATACTTCAGAGCACTGAGCTGGAAAATCAGGTATGTGAATCAGAATTAGGAATCTCCAAAAATGAGCCTCAAAATAATGTAGGGGGCAAATTATCCATGACCTTCAACTTCTCATTAACAATAAGTCATCAAGTGTTTGCTTGTAAATATCCTCAATTAATCTCCACTTCATTTATAAATATATATATGTATATATACATATTTTTATATTTATAAATATATACATATATATATTCACTCACACATACACACATACATATGTGTGTGTGTGTGTGTGTATATATATATATATATATATATATACAAGTTTTCTTTAAGAAGTATAATGTATGCTTGCACATGAACTTTACATTACATATATGTTATTTATATATCTTATAAAAATGGTTTTCTTAAACCATTCACTCTAGTGATTCATCACTTACGTACCATACCCAGTGAATTTAAATAATTTCTTGTTTTTTTGATGATAGCTATTCTGACAGGTGTGAGGTGATACCTCATTGTGGTAGGGATTTGCATTTTCCTGATGATCAGTGATATGGAGCATCTTCTCATGTGTCTGTTGGCCGTCTGCATGTTTTCTTTGGAAAAAAATGTCTATTCAGGTATTCTCCCCATTTTTAAAATCAGATTTTTTTATATTGAATTGTATAAGTTATTTATATATTTTGGATGTTAAGCCCTTGGCTGCTGTATCATTTGTCAATATCTTCTTCCACTCAGTAGGCTGCTTTTTTTGTTTTGTCGATGGTTTCCTTTGCTGTGCAAAAGCTTTTTAGTTTGATGTAGTCCCATTTGTTTATTTTTTGCTTTGTGTTGTCTTTGTTTGAGTAGACAGGTCCAAAATATATTGTTAAGACTGCTTTCAAAGAGCTTACTGCCTGTGGTTTCTTCTAGGAGTTACATTTTCAGGTCTCACATTTAAGTCTTTAATCCATTTTGAGTTTTGTGTGTGTGTGTGCAGTGTAAGAAAGTGGTTGTTTCATTCTTTTGTATGTAGCTGTCCAGTTTTCCCAGCACCATTTATTGAAGAGACTGTCTTCTTATATTCCTGCTGCCTTTGTCATAGATTAATTGACTGTATACGTTCAGGTTAACTTCTGGACTCTGTAGAGCATCTATTATGTAAAAACATATCAGTAGTTTATCTTCTGATGTGAGTACATAATTATTTAGTAAATCATTGGATTAGGTCAACATTTTTATTATCTTTGAGGAAAACTGCCCTTTACAGAAACACGTATTTATAAACTGATGTAACTGATTAGCCTTTCCCACATGGAAAGTATGTCCCCATTTTGTAAAACAAAAGAACACCTCAGACTCTTTGATTTGCGAGAAGAATTTCTCTCATGTCCCAGTTCAGCTTCTACAAATGAGGTACAAAAGTATGAAAAAGCGAGAAATCTGAATTAAGTTTCCTTGTCATCAAGATCTGGTGCATTTTCTTTAATGTCAACCTATTAAATAATGGAGATATAGCACCATGTGAGAAGTTTCCTTAAAGAAGTATAATCAACCGTGTGCTTGCACATGAACTTTACAGCTGACTAACCTCTACAGTCCATAGAATTTCAGATCTTTAGTTTTATTCAAATTTCCTATGGAGTGTTTAGGTGATGGATGTGTCTGGGGCATTTCAACCAATCTTCCAGGCTCCATCTGCCAGGCCATCTGGATTTTGCTTCCACTGAGAACTACGTGGTGAATGATGACAGACTATGACTTAAAAGAAAGAGAAAGAGAAAGAGGAAAGAAGAAAGAAAGAAAGAAAGAAAGAAAGAAAGAAAGAAAGAAAGAAAGAAAGAAAG
>NW_024412433.1:13440424-13492782 GCF_014898765.1 Herpailurus yagouaroundi
AAGAAAGAAAGAAAGAAAGAAAGAAAGAAAGAAAGAAAGAAAGAAAGGAGAAAGAAAGGAAGGAAGGAAGGAAGAATAGTAAACTGTACCATAAACACCAGCAGAACTAAAAGCATTTTTGTGCAGTCTTCTATAAAAGGAAGAAGTTAACAAGCAGGCAAGAAAAATGCATTGCCTTTTTTCCCCATCAGTCACATGAATTACAATAACTGCCTGACCTTTTTCCATAAGATGTTTAAATGGCAGCTGTTATGGCTACAGTATACCATTCCATCAAAAGCTCTTGAGGACAATAGTTTGTTTTGCAAAGGTCATGTTCCTTATATACTTGTGAATGTGTTCAAAAGGTTTACTAACTAAATATACAAGATTTTCATTGAGAATAAATTATATAACAGCTTTCAAATTAAATCTAAGCCATGAAGTCTACAGGGAAGACTTCTAGAACTTTGAAAATCCATCTCATAGTTTATAAAGAATACTCTTTTAAAACAAGTGAAGTTGGGACACCTGAGTGGTTCGGTGGGTTGAACGTCCGATTTCTGCTCAGGTGATGATCTCACGGTTCACGAGTTCAAGCCCCGCTTCAGGCTCTGTGCTCACAGCTTGGAGCCTGGAGCCTGCCTCAGATTCTATGTCTCCCTCCCTCTCCGTGCCTCTCCCCCACTCATACTCTGTCTCTGTCTCTGTCTCTCTCTCTCTCTCTCTCTCACCAAAAAAAAAAAAAAAAAAAAAAAGGTAACTTGAATTGGTAGGAAATCTAAGGGTTTTATTAAATGATTTATTAAAATGGTTTAGGTTTAAAAAAGATTCTCTTTCAATTTTACATCATACTTAACATTTTAAAAAGTGGAATTATAATACATGAATATGCCTCTACTTCCGGCAGAAAATAAGAAAGGAAAAATCAGACTCTTACCATGTTTTCAATAGCAGCCTCTTAACTCCTGTATTGACAAGAAAGCCCCAACCCTGGAAGCTTATGTCAGCATTAGAATAATAAAGTCTAGAATAAATTGTGTAGGTAACACTAACTAATTGGTCTTTATAAAAACTAGTTTTTGTTTTATTTTATTTCGTCACGTATATGGAAGTGTAACTTGTGTACAATAAAAAAATCTTCCTTTCGAAGTATATAATTTGGAAAGGTTTGACAAAAACACAGGCATGTACTAACCACCGTAATCAATGTAGAAGTTATTTTCCTCAACTTGTAAAGTTCCCGCCTACCCCTCTGCAGTCAATTCTTTCTCCCCACACCAGCATTTTAATATTTTAACTGTGTTTTCTATCATTTTGCCTTTTATAAAAATGTCATAGGGGCGCCTGGGTGGCGCAGTCGGTTAAGCGTCCGACTTCAGCCAGGTCACGATCTCGCAGTCCGGGAGTTCGAGCCCCGCGTCGGGCTCTGGGCTGATGGCTCAGAGCCTGGAGCCTGTTTCCGATTCTGTGTCTCCCTCTCTCTGCCCCTCCCCCGTTCATGCTCTGTCTCTCTCTGTCCCAAAAATAAATAAACGTTGAAAAAAAAAATAAAAAAAAAAGTCATAAAATGAAAGCTCTCTGTACATAATCGCCTTTGGGCTCGGCGACTTTCAATATGTATCAGTAGTTTGTTCCTTTCAACTGCTGAGTATATTCCCCAATTAGATGCACCACAAATTGTGTCTCCATTCACCGCTTGGACATTTGGATAGTTTCTAGTTTGAGGTGGTTACTTGCCATAAACATTTGCATACAAGTCTTTGGTCATGATTACTAAAGAGCACAATTGCATCAACATACAAGTATATGTTTAATGGTGTAAGAAACTACCAAGTTCTTCCACTTTGCATTCTTACCTGCAATTCATGAAAGTTGCAGCCACACCTACATCTTCATGCATAATGTTATTCTCACTATTTTCAAATTTTAACCATTTTACCAGAGTATATGTAATGTGAAATGCCAGTTAAAATCTCAGGCTTTTTTTTTTTTTTTTTTTTTTTTTTTTTTGTGATTAGCAAGTTTATTCTGAATTTTATAGAAATGCAAAACACTAGAAGGGTACCTAGGTGGCTCAGCTTGCCGTTAACTGCCCAACTTGGGCTCAGGCCATGATCTCATGGTTCGTGAGTTCGAGCCCCACATCAGGATCTCTCCTGTCAGCACAGAGCCTGCTTTGGATCCTCTGTCCACCCTTCTCTCTGCCCCTCCCCCACTCATGCTCTCTCTTTCTGTCTCTCTCAAAAAATAAACTAAGAAAGAAGGAAAGAAAGAAAGAAAGAAAGAAAGAAAGAAAGAAAGAAAGAAGGAAAGAAAGAAAGAAAGGAGAAACACTGGAATTGCCAAAACAATTTTGAAGAACAATGTTGGAGGAACTGTATTTTCTGAATTCAAGATTACAAAAATCAATATTTTGTGGTTTGTACATAAGAACAATCATTAGATAAATAGAAAATAATAGATAGTCAAGACATAGACCTACAAAATCATAATCAATTGTCTCTTGACAATAAAGTCAAGGGAATTCAAGGGGGATATCTAGTCTTTTCATCATATGGTCCTGAAATTTTTTTTTTTTAAAAAACACCATTCTTATCTCAAAACACATACTAATTCACTTAATGTGGGTCATAGATCTATAAGGAAGAGCTAAAGTTATAAAAATTTCCAAAAGAAAATATACCATTAAGCCTTTTTACCCTTGGGTTAGACAAAAGCTTCTAAGATGAGATAAAAAGTGTTAAACATAAGAGAAAAAAAAAGATAACTTAGATTTCACCAGCAATTAAAATTTTCTGCCCTTTAAGAGATACAGTTATGAAGATGTGAAGACAGTGAGAGACTAGAAGAAAATTTTTCCAAGGCACATATATGATAAGAACTTGTATTGAGAATACATACAGAACTCTTAAACTCAATAAGGACACAAATAAATCAAGAAAAAAATGTTGTCAAAGATTTGCACAGACTCTTCAGCAAAGAAGATAAACGGATTGTAAAAAAGCACATGAAAAGATGCTCAGTATCACAGTCATTCGGGAAATGCAAGTTAAGACCATGAAAAGATACCACTGAAAAATATTTTTAAAATATTTTTCTTAGAGAATAGAGTAAGACATTTGGGAGATACTTTAGATCAGGATATAATTTTAGTATATTATCAGTAAGACTTAAGTTAGAAAACAATTTATTAAAAAATATTTTGTCATTAATATATTACATAATTACCTATAAACACAGTTAAGACACTATGGAATAGTTTCAGTAAAGATTTTAAATAATTCATTTTATTCCTGCTCTTTCTTATTTTCTTATTTATTTTTCCTTGGATAGGTTTTACTATTTATTTTTTTTTTAATTTGTAAATGTTTACTTTATTTTTGAGAGAGAGAGAGACTGCAAGTGAGCAAGGGAGAGGCAGAGAGGGGGCGGTGGGGGGACAGAGGATCCAAAGTGGGTTCCACACTGACAGCGGATGGGGGACTCAAACTCACGAACTGTGAGATCATCGCCTGAGCTAAAATTGGATGTTTAACCGACTGAACCACCCAGATGCCCCTGGATAGATTTTAAGTTAAACATACACCTATACTTCAAAATGGTAAATTCTCTATTCAGTTTAAAATTCTGTGCTTAATTTTTATAGGTGAAAAATATTGGTTGTTATTATTTAAAATAACTAAACAAAATATATGCTGTGAATTTTACATGAGAAATAGAGTAAAAATAAAGTAAAAGTCATAAATACTAGGTTAAATGGCAACTAAAAAAGAAAAAAATAACCAATTGGCAGTTTTCGTTTGCATTTTTCAGTAACAAAGTTCAATTTTTTTTTTCAGAAATATACTCATTTATCTAAATTCTTCCACATAGTGTCAGTCCTTTGTCAGTTATAATTTGGCAAATATTTTTGCTGGATTTTCTTTATTACACGTTTTTGACAGATTATTCTTTTTTTATTTTTTTAGGTTTATTTATTTTGAGAGACAGAGAGAGAGAGAGAGAGGGAGAGAGAGACAGCAGGTGCATGAGTGGGAGAGGGGAGGAGAGCAACACAGAGAGAGAGAATGCCAAGCAGGCTCCATGGTCAGCACATTACCCAGTGTAGGGCTCCATCCTACAAACCTTGAGATCACTATCTGGGCCAAGATCGAAAGTGGAACACTTACCCTACTCAGCCACCTAGGTGCCCCTTGACAGACTATTCGAAAACAAAAAGAGTCCTTATGTTCACCAATATAGAACAATAAGTCTTCCTTCATTATTTTTACTAGTCTACAGCTTTGGCTACATAGTGCCAAGATATCTGGCTGAAAAGCAAAAGCCAAAAGCTGAATGTATTGTTTTCAGCACATTTGAATACAAACAGTAAAATTGAGAGCTTTCAATGTACTGTTTAAATTGGTTGAAGGTGAATTTACATGAAGCCAATTTTTTACTTTTTGATTCAATATTTTAGTTGCCAGGTACATATACAATTTCTTTGCGTGGCTTACGGTAACTATAAAGTTTTATAATCAAATTGATAGAAGGTCTTAAACTAATTTTAAAGTTGTGATCTTTGCAACCAAAATTACACAGTGGGCATGTTACAGGTAGCTAGACTGGCCATGACATGGATTTTATACATCTGGAAGATTCCCATTTCCTTAAATATATTAAATTACAAATTTGCCTTCTATACTTCCATTCCTAGCCCAGATGGAATAACAAAGCCTAGATTTACCCTTCTACTTTGAAATGACCATACATTGTCTGATAATATTCACATGAAGTGTCCAGACTAGAGAAAACCGTGGGACGGTAGTGAATATTAATTCTTGCCAGAAGCTGAGCATATAGGGAGATTTGAAGGGATTGTCAATTGTCACAGGTTTTCTTTAGGGGGTAATGAAAATGTTTTAAAATTAGAGAATAGTGATATTCACACAACTCTGTAAATGATTAAAAACTCCTGGGTTGTATACTTAAACATGTGAAATTTATGTATATTAATAATATCTCAGTACTCCTGTGTCCCTTGGATAAATTCCTAGCAGTGCTATTGCTGGACAGGAACCCATGGGGGAGGGGAAGAAAAAAAAAAAAAAAAGAGGTTAGAGTGGGAGAGAGCCAAAGCATAAGAGACTGTTGAGAACTGAGAGCAAACTGAGGGTTGATGGGGGGTGGGAGGGAGGAGAGGGTGGGTGATGGGCATTGAGGAGGGCACCTTTTGGGATGAGCACTGGGTGTTGTATGGAAACCAATTTGACAATAAATTTCATATATAAATAAAAAAAACAATAAATAATAATAATAATAATAATATCTCAATAAAGCTGTTATGAAAATACATGAAAAAAGAGCCTGAGAAATGCAAAGAGAAACTTAGAAATCTAAAGTTTGTCTCAGAGATTTCAATATTCCTCTTACCACTGAGTAATAGAATGAGCAGACAGAAAATAACAAGGATATAGTAAAATTATACAGTATGAATACCTTGATCTAATTGATGTTTATGGAATACCCCACAGTTAAATTCTTGACAAGACCACATGGTACATTTGCCAAAATAGACCATATTCTGAACCATGAAGCACATTTCAAAAATTGTAATAGAATTCAAATCATGCAAAGCACAACCAAAAAGATGTAAAGTACAAATCAAATGCACAAAAATATGCAGATAATCCAAAATACGTGAAAACCAAATAACATACTCCTTATGAACCCAAGGGTCAAGGAAGAAATCAAAATAGAAATGAGAAATTATTTTGAATTTAAAATAAAAACACAATATATCAGAATTCATGAGATGCAGCCTCAGCAGTACTTAAAGGGAAGTTTACTTCTCTAAGTGCTCATATAAGAAGGAATTGTCTCACATAATGAACTCAATTTTCAATTAAAAAAAAACTAAGAAAAGAAGAGCAAATTAAACTCAGAGTAAGTGGAATAACTGAGATAATAAAGATCACAAAGGATACCGATTAAATAAAAAACAGAAACATCACTGAAACCAGTGTTTTGTTGAGATCAATAAAATTGACAAATTTCTATCCTAATTACACAGGAAAAAAGAATAACACACAAATTAAGAATGTCACCAATGAAAGAAGATATAACTTCTACACATATTGAATCCAACAACTTGAATGAAATGGACAAATTGCTTGAAACACACAAATAGTAAATCTCATGTAAGAAAAATGGGATTACCTGAGTAGTCTTGTATCTATTGAAGAAATTGTAATTATAGTCAAAATCCTTTCCACAAAGAAAGCTTTGGCCTACGTGTGTTTACTGAATTGTCCTAAGCATTTTTTAAAAATGCCAACTTAACACATCTTCCAGAAAACTGAGGAAATGCCTCCCAATTTATTCAATGAAGCCAGCATTATGATACCTAAACAAAAAAGACCAAAAAGATACTTAAAGAAAATGACCGATGGAAATCCTTCATGTACACCAATGCAAACATTCTTCACAAAAGTTCAGTAAATTAAATCCAAAACTATATTTTAAAGGAATTATAAATTCTGACTTGGTGTGATTTATCTCAGAAATGCAAAGTTTGCTTAACTTTTAAAAATCAATCAGTGCAATTTATTATATTGACAGAAGAAAAAAATATGTAAGATTATTTCAAAGTATGCAGAAGAAAACATTTTACAAACTCAAACACCTCTCAACAAGCTATATGGTGTATAACTCAATTCCAGTTAATAAACAGGAGAGGAAGTCTGAGAGCATCCCCCCAAATTGTTCTCCTTTGATTAAACATGAACAGCACAATGGAACAACAGAGATAATAGACCCTTCCTGGTCTCCAAATGTTCCCACGTGAACGTGAAATTGGACTGCTTTATTCCTAGGGGTGAGGATTGCGTCAGTATGATAAAGATGACAAAGTACAAATACCCAAATAACTAGATTTCATGTGAAATCATTAAACTGCTGAACGAACCAAACCTAGATGCTCCCTTCCTTCACAGCCCTTATTCTAAGAGAAATTATAATTCATTATAATTCATTATAATTTTTAAAAGCTGACTTGGGTTTTAAAGCATTAAATACACACTGTCAAACGCCATAGTAAAAACGCTAATACAGCTTGAAAACTTATTAAATATTAGTCTGGGGGCACCTGGGTGGCTCAGTCAGTTGGGCAGCCAGCTTCTGCTCAGGTCATGATCTCACGGTTTGTGAGTTTGAGCCCCACGTCGGACTCTGTGCTGACAGTTCAGAGCCTGGAGCTGCTTGGGATTCTGTGTGTGTGTGTGCGTGTGTGTGTGTGTGTGTGTGTGTGTGTGTGTGTCTGCCCCTCCCCCGCTCTCTCTCTCTCAAAAATAAATAAACATTACAAAATATTTTTTTAAATATTAGTCTGAATTTGTTTCATGTTATATTTGGCATCATGTAATACTTTAAATGCGTTTTCTATTTTTTTTAATGTTTGTTTATTCTTGAGAGAGAGAAACAGAGCATGAGCGGGAGAGGGGCAGAGAGAGAGGGGGAGACGCAGAATCCCAAGCAGGCTCCAAGCTCTTGAGCTATCAGCACAGAGCCCGACATGGGGCCCACGAACCACGAGATCATGACCTGAGCTGAAGTCAGCCGCTTAACCGATGGAGTCACCCAGGTGCCCTGTGTCTTCTGACAAGGAAGCAACAAGCCTCAACCTTGTAAATGCACAAAGTGTGATGTATTAGCACATACACAAGTGTGTATTCCTCACTGAGAGGATAAGAAAGAAGAAGAAAGAAGATGTAGAATAATCAATTATCTTATGACATAGTCCACAGCTACCCAATATTTTTTTCCTTCCTTTCTCCCCTCTCTGCCTTCCCTCCTCATGTGCGACAAAGGTACACAACTTCCCCTTTGATCACCGTGGTTAATTTGCGACAAAGATACACAACTTCCCCTTTGATCACCGTGGTTAATTTACTTCTGGAGGAACAGGTACGAGGCTTGCCACAGACTCAGGGTATTCGCACAGATCTGGAGCTCTACTTAAGCTAAGTAAGCTCTTTTCTTGAAGATAGTTTTGAAGGCGATTTCCTGGTTTACTGTGCCTTCATCTCTGGGCTGGTGAGGTCAGACCCTTTCACCATCTATCATCCATTTTTCCTTGGCCCCAAAATATGTGCATGTGTGTACATGCACATCTGTGTGCACACACACGCACCCATCTGAGATTGGAAAACAGGGAGATGTATTTTCTGTGTCTAGTGTCATCTCCCATTCATATCCACCTGATCTTATGGTAAAAAAAGGAACAGATTACGAGATCCAAATGCCAGATCTGTGGAATTATTTAATATTCACAAATAAGCAGAAAATACTGTGAACTGGAAATCGAAGAACTCCAAGCTAGTCGAAAGCCAGTGGTCTGTGCAATTATGATGATTGGAGGCGGGTGGCAGGAAGTGAAATTTCATCATTAAAGCTATTAGAAGTTAGAAGTGTCCATTTTTAAAGCTCAGGTCAAATTAATGGAAATTTTGTAAACATGATTGTTAGCTGTTTCTGATTTATTAAAAAGCAGCAAGGAGGGGGAAATCATTTGGTAAGAAGTCTAATAATTGTCAGCAGGGACAGTTAATGTTCATTTGTGACATTTCACATAATAACTACCCCATCACGCTTCCTGATACACTGGTTTGTTTTCAGCTATTAGATTAGCAATATAGAATAACTTCCTTAAAGATAATATGAACTGTTGATACAGAATACTAGGAACTGAGAAAGATAGACTAGTTTCTAGTAATATCTAATGTCTCTTGTATTCTTGCTGAAATAGATTTACTGGCAACCCAATCAAATACTGCCCATGACATTGGGGTGAGTAATTGTGCCCAGAGTAGGCAAGACAATCAAATAGAGTGTTTTTCCCTAAAATAATATCTGAAATTTTGACTGAGGTTAGACTTCCCATCAGCCTGGCTGGAACATAATTTTCAGCTTCTCCCTCCTTTGGCAACATCAACTATAACAAATCTTGGGCTTACTGGAAGTTTATATTCAGCTTGCCAATCACAACACCATAACTAAAAGTACTTGATGATATAAATAAAAAGTAAAATACACTTACTAAAATAATAATTAGAATATCTTTAATAAAATGTAATTGCAAAACTGACCGCCTTCAACATCGTGAGTCATTGTACCCATTTTAGCCATACTCACTTATGAAACAATTACTAGTACGATACAGGAACAGAGTCGGTTCACCAGTATTCAAGTGATTTTCATCACATACGTCTCCACTCATTGAGCCTAACTGAGAAAATGACTGCAATGTGAACAAAAGCTAAACGGGAATAAAAATGCTTTTGCGAGATGCCCAGGTGACTGGAAGACAGCCTTGGTCCTCACCTACCACATTCAGAGAAGAGAAAATGCAGATCAGCTGTCTTTCTTCATGTAATTTCTCCAAGCTCCTACACATCCCTTTCTGCAGAATTTTTCAATTCCTGAGTTGAAATGGAGTTATCTTCTGGGCTCGCAACTGTTTGGGCAGATGTGACAGAACTACACGAAGTGAAATTCGGTAGTACAGATTAACCACCATGTAATGTGTGGGCATTATCCCCAAACAGCACTGTGTTACATACACAAACCAGAGTCTCAACGTCCTTGCTCTTTCTAGCCTTCACCAGCCACATATCCAGAGGCAGGATCCTGTGCTCATATCCTAAAAGTGATACAGACAAGTGATATAGACAAGATAGCTCATCTGGAAAGCCTTACAGACAAGCATCCACCAAATACCCGCCTTAGAAACACCCACCACCAGGGGCACCTGGGTGGCTCAGTCGGTTAAGCGTCCAACTTCGGCTCAGGTCATGATCACATGGTTTGTGGGTTCTAGCCCCTTGTCAGGCTTTGCGCTGACAGCTCAGAGCCTGGAGCCTGCTTCGGATTCTGTGTCTCCCTCTCTCTCTGTGCTACCCGCCCCCCGTGATCTTTCTCTAAAAAATAAATAAAACACATTAAACATTTAAAAAAAAAAAAAAAGAATCGCCCACCGAATTTCTCTGCCACAAGGTCAAACCTCTTTGTAGTTAACCAACTTTGTCTGCCTCTTTAGCATCCATCCTTCCCTCTCCCCATAACTGCTTCCAGTTTCTAGCTCTCTATTCATGTTATCTAAGTAGGGCTCCCTTAGCCCCAGGCAGGACATAAGCATGAGCAGAGGCAATCAGTGGTTTCTATCTCTGGAACAGTTAGACATCCAACAGAAACAGATGGCACAATCCAGTGAGGATGAATTGAGGAGCACTTATTCACAAACAGACTAGTTACAAAGGGTACATAGGTTATAAAGGAAACATTAGAGATAATGTGGAAATTCAAGTTCATTGCAACTGCTATCACCCTTAGACCCAAAGTATCTGGGAAGGAGGAGGATATAGGACGCAGGAAACAGAGGGAATCATCTGGAGCGAGGACTTGAGGGCTTTTGGTGAAGTCCAAAAGGACACCACGCGGGAAAGGGAAGGGGAATTACCCCGACCTCCTCTTCGCGTCTGTGCCTTTCCCGCTGAGACTCCTGATTGGCTGAGCTCAAACCAAATTGGGAGGGATAGGAGCCTGTTGATGCAATCCAAACAGATCACCCTCCTACAGCTGAAAGCTAGAACTGAGAAGGGGTGGAGGGCCAAGAAAACAGTCAGTACGACCTTCCTAGCCACGGGAGTTTGATAGGAAAGTAGTAGCCCAAGGCTCAACCAGACACTGTGATGTTATGAGGACACACGGTGGACCCACCCTGTGGGCATAGAGAATCCAGCCAGCCCATGGGAGGCAGAGCCCAGCAATGGACCCAGGTGACGTTGTGAGTCCTGATCACATCATACCTAAGGACAAAACTGTTCATTTAAAAACTGCTTTTTTTAATTCTATAAGCCAATTTCAATTTTTTTTTTTTTTTTTTTTTTTTTTTTACTTTCAACTGAAAGAGCTCTAACTGATACACTATGGACATCATTGAGAATTGAGAGTCAGCATAAGACTGAGTTCACATGCCCTTTCACTGTCAAAAAATCAGACCAC
Source organism: Herpailurus yagouaroundi (assembly GCF_014898765.1). Classification (NCBI taxonomy): domain Eukaryota; kingdom Metazoa; phylum Chordata; class Mammalia; order Carnivora; family Felidae; genus Herpailurus; species Herpailurus yagouaroundi. The sequence goes on from NW_024412433.1 coordinate 13,451,447, forward strand.
TAAAGGACCATAATTTATTCCAGGGGTGCCTGGGTGGCTCAGTTGGTTGAGATGGTTGAGTTGGTCCAACTCTTGGTTTCAGCTCAGGTCATGATCCCAGGATTGTGGGATCGAGCCCTGCATCAGGCTCCACACTGAGCGTGGAGTCTGCTTAGGATTCTCTCTCTCTCTCATTCTCTCTCTCTCTCTCTCTCTCTCCCTCCCTCTGTCCCTCTCCCTTGCTTGTGCACTCTCTCTCTAAAATAAGAAAAAAATAATAAAAAATAAAGGGCCATCCTTCATTCCAGCTCATTCTCCCAAATCTGCCCCAAATTTAGCCATCTTCCTGACCTCTCCAGAAGCTCACCTCCAACTTTGAGATTCCTCTCAAAGTCAAATTTGTGTTTGTTTTGACAGATGAATCCCTTTCCAAACTTATTTTTGCAAAAAACCTTATGGAATACTTTTTTTGTAATCCAGACATTTATTTTTAGTATCCTCCCCCCCCCCCCCAACCCTCAGAACTAATGGCTGACCACTCTGGAAAACAGTAGAATAGTATGGAGTTTCCTCAAAAACTTAAAAATAGAACTACCCTACAATCAAGCCATTGCACTACTAGATATTTACTCAAAGGATACAAAAATACTAATTTGAAGGGGCACATGCACCCCAGTTTTTATAGCAGCATTACCACCAGTAGCCAAATTATGGAAAGAGCCCAAATGTCCATCGATTGATGAATGGATAAGGAAGATGTGATATATAGAGAGAGGAATATTACTCCACCATCAAAAAGAATGATATCTTGGGGCAGCTGGATGGCTCAGTTAACAAAGCATCCGACTTCAGCTCAGGTCATGATCTTCTGTTTTGTGAGCCCCACGTTGGGCTCTGCGCTGACAGCTCAGAGCCTGAAGCCTGCTTGGGATTCTGTGTCTCCCTCTCTCTCTGCCCCTCCCCTGCTCATTCTCTCTCTCTCTCTCTCCCTCTCTCTCTCTCTCTCTCTCTCTCTCAAAAATAAATAAACATTAATTTTAAGAAAAAGAATGAAATTTTGCCATTTGCAATGATGTGGATGGACCTAGGGTATATTTTGCTAAGTGAAGTCAGTCAGTCAAAGAAAGACAAATGCCATATGATTTCACTCATATGTGGAATTTAGGAAACAAAATGAACAAGATGCACATAGGGAAAAGGGAAAGAAAAAGAGAGGGAGGCAAGCCACAAGAGACTCTTAACCATAGAGAACAAACTGAGGGTTGCTGGGCGGGGCCGGCGGGGGGGGCCGGGGATGGGCTAAATAGGCGATAAGCATTAAACAGGGCACCTGTGATGAACCCTGGGTGTTATATGTAAGGAATAAATCACTGAATTTTACTGCCAAAATCAATATTACACTACATGTTAACTAACTAGAATTTAAACAAAAACTTAAAAAATCAATGGCTGACCCAAACCTGACAGCACTAACGTTTTTTTCTCAAGGCTGGTGTTTCGACAACTGACCTACCCGTTGCAAGATGCATCACAAGATACGTGTTCTAAATAATAAGAGCCTCAAACACTTGTGGATTCTTTTCTTCTGAGAAGAAGTTTAATATCAACTGTGCAGTGACACCAGTCACACTCCTTTGGACCGTAATATATGTTCTACAGTGACAGGGAAAGACATGTTACCAGAGATGTGGCACAAAGGGAATTAAATGCCCGTTGGGTCTATTTCATCCATGATACTGTTGAGTGAGAAGTCTCTGCCGATACATCATTCATGGTTGCAGTGACTCCGTATGATTGCAGTGCTTGATGTTCTTGGGGACAAAAAATGAGAGTTTTCTCAAAATCTGGGAAGCCTTCGTGTATCAGTTCGGATCCCCCAAGAAGCAGATACCAAAGCAGAATTCGTTATGCGACAGATTTATTGGTGGAAACGGGTGTGCGCATCAGTTACGCATAGGTGTGTAACAAATTACCCCCCAACCCTTACAGTTTTCAACAACAAGTATTTAGTATATCAAACACTTTCTAAGAGTTAGGAATCCAAAAGTGGCTTAACGAGGTAGTTCTGGTTCAGGATCTTTCAGGAGGTTACAGTCCAATTGTTAGCTGGGGAAACAGTCATCTCAGGCTGGAAAAGTTGCTTCCAGCCTCACTTGCATGGTTGTTGGAGGTCTCAGTCTCTCAAGTGTAGTGTATGGCCAAGAAATTTTTATTTATCCATTATGTAGACCTCTCTGTAGGCTATCATGGCATGGCTTTGTTTCCTTCAGAGCAAGCAAGCAATCAGGGAGAGACAGAGAAATCTTGCAAAAGCAAGCAAGAGAGTACAACCAGAAGAGAAATCACACGTTTTATAATCAATCTTAGAAGTGTCTACACAAGAATGTGGATATCAGGAGTCGGGGATCATTGAGGACCATCATCCAGAGGACTGGCAATCATCATGTGTGAAGGAAAAGGAGGTTAGAATCAGAGCAGGTAAGAGTCTTCAGGTCATGCTGCAGATATAACCCCTGTGAAAGGAGAGAAGGAAGAACGGAGTAGGCAGAGTCTCAAAGGGCAGTGCAGTCCTGAGAAAATTCTGCCTCGGCTGGTGGAGAGTGCCTAAGGCAAAGATGCCACTTGGAAGTATCCTGCATTTGGAAGGATCTAGATTCCAGTACCCTGCTGTGCTCAGTAACTGGCTGGGAGTGGCTTGGGAGAAGCGTGGCCTGGCATAAATGCTGCAGTGAATCCAAAAACGTGGCCATTTGGAGGCCGGCAATGAGTGATGCTCCCAACAGCAGGTTTCCTTCAAGGAAGTGGCAGACCGCCGCCATGATACTCATGCCATTACGTGGTGTTCTACATTTGGGTATATTCGCTATGTGTGTTACTCCAAGTGGGAGGAGAACCACTGCCGGTGGACACCCATACCCTGACAGTTGTTGCAAAAGCCCAGGCAGAGAACAGAGGTGAATGAATCACCGGAGCTGACCCAGGGGACGAAGGAATGCGTGCCCATCAAAAGCGGTAGCTCCCACGTGTCAGCTCCATCTGCAAGTTTCTGAATGGAAATGTCAACCTTCCAGCCCTAGATTTTTTAATTCTCCAAAAGAAGTCAGAAATCTGAAATTGTTCAATGAAGTCTTATGAATGTTAAGTGTGACTAACAAATCCAATTTAAAAAAAAAAAAACACACAGACCTTCTCTTCAACAAACGGTATCGGGAAAATTGTATGGCGACAGGCAGAAAAATGAAGCGGGACCGCTTTCTTACACCATACACAAAAATAAATTCAAAATGGATGGAAGACCTAAATGTGAGACAGGAAACTATGAAAATCCTAGAGGAGAACACAGACAGCAACCTCTTTGAACTTGGCCAGAGCAACTTACTGGACCCACCGCTGAAGGCAGGGGTAAGAAAAGCAAACATGAAGTATTGGGACTTCATCAAGATAAAAACTTCTGCACAGCGAAGGAAAAATGTCAACAAAACTAAAAAAGCAGGCCTGCAGAATGGAAGAATATATTTGCAAACAGCATAGCTGATAAAGGGTTAGTATCCAAAATCTATAAAGAACTTATTAAACTCAACTTGCAAAACACAAAAAACGCCAGTTAATAAATGGGCAGAAGACATGAATAGACACTTATTCCAAAGAAGACATCCAGATGGCTAACAGACACATGAAAGGAAACACGAAAGACACATGCCCCCCAATGTTTATAGCAGCATTATCAACAATAGCCGAACTACAGAGAGAGCCCAAATGTCCATCAACTGATGAATGGATAAAGAAGGTGTGTGTATATGTATATATACCATATGATTTCACTCATTTGTAGGATTTAAGAAACAAAACAGATGAACTTATGGGAAAGAGGGGAAAAAAGAGGAGAGAGGGAAGCAAACCACAAGACACTCTTAACTATAGAAAACAAACTGAGGGTTGATGGAGGGGCAGTGGGCAGGGGGTTGGGCTAGATGAGCGATGGGTATTAAGGAGGGCACTTGTGATGAGCACTGAATGTTGTATGTAGTGATGAATCGCTGAATTCTACTTCTGAAACCAATGCTGCACTGTATGTTAGCTAACTAAAATTTAAATTTAAAAAAAAAAAAGGAAAAAAATAAAGTTGCTTGTAATAGGAAAAAAAGCGCATTGGAAGCCACATTGTGCTATTTAAATGTAAATGAATGATCAAGGCTGATTCTGTGTTCCTGTACATTAAAACAAGTTGTGTCGATTTAAGAAAAAATACAGGGTGGCAACTAGACATGTCTAGAGGCCATAAATAGGCTACTAGTTACTGTTTTATAACATCTTATTTAGAGCAATGCAGAGTAATGTACAATAAAACAAAAACAAAAACAAAAGTGGGACCCCTGGGTGGCTCAGTCGGTTGAGCATCTGACTTGATTTCAGCTCAGGTGATGATCTCACAGTTCATGGGATCCAGACCCACAGCTAGCTCCACACTGTCAGAGCAGAGCTTGCGTGGGATTCTCCTCTTCCCTCTCTCTCTGCCCCTGCCCCACTTGAGCTCGCGCTCTCTCTCTCTCTCTCTCTCTCTCACAATAAATAAATGAACAAAAAAAAAAATAAAACACAAATTTCTTGTCATTCATATTTGAGCTTCATCTAAAGAAAAACTACAACGAGGTCCAGTCAATGTTAATTTTTCCCTTTAACATTATGGAATTGTGACTAGCAACCAGTGTCTTCTCATGTACAACTTTGTATTTTTTTTTTCTCTTAAAAACAAGCGTGGGGGCGTCCGGACTCAGACCCACAAACCACAAGATCATGACCTGCGCTGAACCGGAGGTGTAACTGACTGAACTACCCAGGCGCCCCCACAAACATTTTTTTTTTAATATTTATTTCTGAGAGAAAGAGAGAGACAGAGTGTGAGCAGGGGAGGGGCAGAAAGAAAGGGAGACGTAGAATCTGAAGCAGGCTCTGGGCTCTGAGCTGTCAGCACAGAAACCTACGGGGGGACTTGAACTCACAGAGCAAGAGACGCCCCTGAGTCCCGAGTCCTGAGACCGGCTCTGTGCTGACAGCTTGAAACCTGGAGCCTGCTTGGGATTGTCTCCCTCTCTGTGCCCTTCCCCCACTTGTACTTTGTCTCCCTCTCTCTCTCTCTCAAAAATAAATAAACATTAAAAAAATTTTTTGAAATGTTTGCAGGTTCATAGTATAACTTAAAAATCTAATTCAAAGTGTCTAATTTTATTGTTACTCTTTCTAAGGCACTTTCTTAGATATACCTAGCTTTAATTTATTATTTTTTTAAAGTCATGTCCAATTCTTATAAGCCTTTTAAAAATTAGATCTGCATTAGCTATTATTTTGAAGTGTAAGATTTAAATACTTTAATGATGACCCACGATAAGCACTTAGTTGAGTGTTTATTCGTAACAAAATGTATTGATTGGTGATTGGTCTTCAGTGTTAAAGTTTAAAGAGACAAACTTTTTACATTTCTTTTTTGTATAAAAACAAAAGAAACTCACAAATCTTCCTGCAAATCGCACAGCCTTCCTTCATTTATTTTTAATAAACATATCCAAACCCTATGGCTCAAATGAAGGATAAAGGCCCCCCTGGGACTTATCCCCCCATGATTTTCTCTGAGCTCCAATTCACTTTCTTTGAAGTGGAACTTACTTCCATACCTCTCCCCATCTTACATCCCTAGCACAAATGTTAAAAGTAAGATTAACCTGCTTCTCTTACGGATTCAAAGCACCTAAATTTTCCTTATCTTTCCAGTATTGGCAAATGTACAATAAGACTACACATTTTATAGATCTGGTTTCAAAAGATTTAAAATTATTCCGCATTATGGTTTCTCATAAGATACACATAAGCTAAGCAGATCTTCCAATTTTAACAGGTTTTATTGTACCATATTATTTTTAGAAGTACATTCAATAATATCATCACCCAACTCATCAAAAAGAGTTCGTGAGAGCAGCTACAAATTTTCAAAATGCGACTTTTATATGAAAGCCTGACTTTCGCCGTTAGCATTCCGTAGTCCATGGCTTTCCTTAAAGAGACGACTCATTTTGTTCACTTCGGAGACAATATCTACCCAATATCCAAAACTCACTATGTATAGTTTTTCTTCTAGTTTGTCATTCAAGTAAAGATGGTGTTTTATGACAAAAAAAAATCTAATTGGATTAACAACTCAGTGGCATATGTGTTTTTCCTTGAGACAAACATCATACTTTTGGTATGCAGCAGATATATTTTATGCTTACTTCCTATTTTGTCACACCGAACATTAAAAAGATGTGTCATTAAGAGTTGATATTAACAAAATTTCTTATTTTTATTAGTTCATGAAGGGCATTCTTTAGTGAAACTACCTCTTTTTTCTACCTTACTAGAACAACATCGCTTTGTGCTCAGTTGCTAGAAGTTTTACTCACCGTTGATTTTTCATATACAAATGTCAACACGGTGAAAAAGGCAAACAATACCTTACTATTACTATGAAAACAACAATTATTACTTTATTGTTCTCCTACAGGAGTTTCAGAGACCCCAGAGTTTCATTGACTACATTTTGAGAACTATTAACGTAGAGAATAATTTTATTTTACATTATTAATTTTATAAGGATGATTTAAGCACATTAAATTTATATGAAGGGTCATACCTTATTTCCTCCTACATTTTGTTATTCTCCATTAAAAATATATCTAAGATTTTAAGATGCATCGTTTGATTTAAACCCTGTAAAAGGTGTTATGGTAGTCCACGTTTGTTAACACAGTGTAGTAAAATCCACACTTGGTATAGGTACCATTTATCCAAAAGTTGGATTCCTTCCTACTAGGAGCACAGGGAATGTAGTTAAAAATAAACAACAGCAGATACAAAGTCATACCTGCTCATTCAGAACAAATGCTTGGAGCTGGCCCAGTGAAACATCATTCCAAAGCCAACAGAGTGAATTGTGTGTAACTAAGACTATTGACTGAAGAGTCCTATATGTGGTTTTTCCTTGGCAATGTGAGAATTTCATTTTGTTTGTTGCAAATAGCAAAAAAGGATTTCTTTAAGAAATGTTTAGAAATGGCTACAATTAAATGTGCCTGCTAACAGCATCAAGGATAATACCAAATATAATATAGCATGAAGATAAACAATGGAGCCAAATGACCTGGGATCAAGTCCTACCACTTACTACCTATGAAAGACAGGGCATCTGTGAAATGGGGCTAGTAATAATGTTTCCCCATATTATTACCAGTGAACATTATTATTAATAATAAAATAGTTTTTGAAAGATACCATGCATTAATATATGTAAAGTTCTCAAAAAAGTGCCTGGAACAATAAGTAATAAATATTTTTATTTCATTTATTTCATTTCTTTGTACCAGTAACAATTGTGAAAGACTTTGGAATAGGCAAAAATAAGATTACTAGGTATCCTGTCCAGTCCACCCCTTTGGGTTATCTCAGCTTTTAATTATCATTGAGCTATTTTCCAACTTTAGAAGTTGTAGAAACCTAACCGTAATGCAAAAGATTCTTGTGAGTTGGAAAACAATTGATTATTGCCCTGTAGTTATTGACTGATTTTACAACTCTGCATAAACTCACTACAGCATTCCTGATTATTTATGGATGCGCACACTTTTAGAATTTTCTTTGAGTGAATCGGAATGTCTTCCTGGTGCCCTCATTAATTAATGAATTATAAAATCTTTGATGAGTGTTCATTTTATGCTTGTATGAGCATCATGATTTTAGCATTTTAAAAAATTATTTTTTACTTCATTATTATTGCACAGATATCTGACATTAATTAAAGGGGAAAACGCACTATGAGGAGAATTAATGTAATTTTGGAATATAGTGGGAGCGGGTGGCATCGTTTATTGGAGACAGCGTTGGTAATCCTCAGAGAGCATCATATTAATGGCACTGAGCTATTAAATCAAAGGTAATCAGGTTAGACTTTTCATGATTGAAAAGGGTAGGGAAGTGAATATAGTTTTTTTTAAGTTACTTTTTTAGTTGACAGTGGTTAAATATTTTATTTTCGGCTTAGTTATCCTGAGTATTTACTTAGGTGGAAAATCTCATTTCATAACAAACTACGTATATAAAATGCTATCTACAAAACTCTAAAAGCTTTTTTCTCTCTGGTCCTGTCACTGTAATTTAACTTGATTTCCTGGCTGTTCTGTCCAAGGTAATAATTCTGGAACTGGAGGCAGCAAATCAGTTGTTTCTATTCTATTCCATTCCACCCCCTTCCTTAGACAGACTAAAAATTCACTGAATTCTCTGAATATTGAATTTCTGCTCCATTACATGACGGCATCTCATTTTTGCATTAAAAAAAAATGGCATCTATTTCATACACAATTTATAACTGAATTGTTAAGAATGTTTATGTATATCTGCTTTAAAGAAAGCTCTTTTATTTTTCCCTTTATATGGCCCTACATTTAACAAAACTAATACAATAAAACCAGAAAGTTAAAACTCAGTAATTTGGATGTCTTAATAATTTAGGCGGAAAGGATTAAATTGGAAGTGACTTTTGTACATCTGCTCATTTAAGAAAATGATTTATTGAGTATATTTAGTATAAAATAGTTAAAAATATCTATGTTTTATTTATCAAAGTGAGAAAAATATTTCAAGGGCTTTACATATTCGTTTCTACGTAATTTTTGTGATAATAACAGATAATTATTATTTACTAATTTAAGATATCCACTTATACGATGGTTTGTGGTTCTGATATACACTAAACATTCTCAGTTGCTTTTTGTAACAACATCCCATAATTTAAAGTAATCTTCCTGACAAATAAGCAAGAGTTTGGGTATTTCTTTTCATGTGTACAACATAAAAATGTTTTTATCCTAAAATATCTGAGTGCCACTTTACTTGTGCAAATGGATTAAACACATTCTATTGTCTGTTTTATAGCAAGGACTCAATAACCAACAATGTAAATTGGTGCAGTCACTCTGGAAAACAGTGTGGAGCTTCCTCAAAAAGTTAAAGATAGAACTACCCTGCAACCCAGCAATGACACTACTAGGTATTTATCCAAACAATACAAAAATACTGATTCCAAAGGGCATATGCACCCCGATCTTTACAGCAGCACTATCTACAATAGCTAAATTATAAAAAGACCTCACATGTCCATGGACTGTTGAATGGATAAAAAAGATGTGTACATGTGTATGGAATATTACTCAGCCATCAAAAAGAATGATAACTTGCCATTTGCAATGACATGGATGGACCTAGAGCGTACCATGCTAAGCAAAATAAATCAGCCAGAGAAAGACAAGTACCATATGATTTCACACACATGAACAAAACAGATGAACATTGGAAACGTGGAGGAGAAAAGAGAGAGAGGAGAAACAAACCACAAGAGACTCTTAGGGTTGATGGAGGGAGATTGGTGGGGGATGGTCTAGATGGGGGATAGATACTAAGGAAGGCACTTATTGTGATGAGCACTGGGTGTTGTATATAAGTGATGAATCACTGAATTCTACTTCTGAAACCAATATGGCACTATATGTTAGCCATTAGAATTTAAATTAAAATTTTAAAAAGAAAAAAATAAACCAACTTTCCTTTGCTGCCACTGTTTTATTCCAAGAAGCAACTCAAGTCTGCCCTCCCAGCCCTATGGAAAGATTCTGCACCAACATGACAGAATCAGGGGGAAAGCAAAGTGGGAAGTTTTGCTGATCCATTTCACCATCTTTCACAGAGCCGGAAAACTTTAATACAGATTTATACCCTCATTCCAAGTTTCCGACATGCAATTAGGTAAGTAGAAGTAAAACTAAAACCTTCTGAGGAGCTAGTGTTTAATCAGCATAAAATTCAGTATTTCCCAAGTGACCAGTAATTGCATAGCACTTCCGGAAAGTAGATTAACTCCCTTCGTTTGGGTGTGAAGTGTACTCAGATGATCTCCAGTCTTGCATCGCTTGGACTGGCCAAAAGATTCTATGGATCAGTCAAACTCAACCACTCCTGCTTACCACCGATAAAAGAATGGGGAGAGAGAGACAGAGAATGAGGGAAAACAATCCTGATTTGGATGAGACGCTAATGAGATAATGTGGAGTTTTCATTGAATTATAAAATCATCCCCCAAACAAAAGCTTGGTTTATCACCCGCTAATGACAAATTATGCAAGTTTGCTGCCAGCTAAGCTTTCTTAACCATGTGGGGAACTCTTAGAGGCAACGGTGATCTACTTGGAGAAGTACAGCAAGAGACAGAAGCATTGCCCAGGCAGCCCTGGATACAGGAAGCCCTAAATCTATGAACTGGAATTAGAGTAAATGAGAGAAGCCTGTGCTATTTCCGCAAGCTCTTCTGTGGCTTTGAGTCACTGACCTCATTCAGACATTTCTTCATTCATATCATCTTTAGGCACTGGATTTATTTAAATTCGATCAGCTTTTGTATTTTTTTTATGGGTAAGAAAATAATGCCTACTTCTTTTCAATTTTACTAGAAAAGAGGATGTTGTTTTCATGGTACAAATAATATATGGAACCATTAGGAAAGAATGAGTTGACTTTCAAAATGTAAATTAAAAAATTATTTCAAGCCTAGGAGGAAGAGAACTCTTTTTGGTCCAATATGCCAATTACTTCCAGTAATATCCTTGCCCTATATTTATAACTAAAACAGATCTCCTAAGCATAATGGACCTCCATGAAATAACATCTGCCCTGAAATCTCCTTGGGTAATTTGGCTAAAGTCCATCTACTCATAATTTAGCTGTAACATAATTTTACAAATTAAAATAGTAACACTAATGATCGTATTTGGTTCTTACATAAAGTTTATATTTTAACATAAAATCTATTCCTTATGTTTCTGTGTCAAATACACAGATATTCGGTGAGTGAAATACGTTCTTCTGAGACGTTTTGGGTTTTGATTACTGTAAAGTATCGCTAAGATTGTTGTCATTAATTTTGTACATTCAGGTTTGTCTCCTTCGGCCCCAGTTGCTAAAGTCATGATAATAGGAAATTCAAACAGCATTAAATAGATATTTGTATGTGATGTTAGCTCTGGCATGCTGCCTTCTGAGTTTTTTACAGGTCAAGTCTCAGAAATCTCATTCTGCCCCTGCAAACTGCTTTATTCATGACTTTGAAAATGCCAAGATCAAAAGGGGGTGCACGCGATTCAATTCAATTTGTTCAAGTGGACAGAAAAGATGTTCTTTTATTCACATGACAAGGACATTTGATCCAGAAAAGTCTGTATTACTTCATTCCTGAAGAAGGGCACAGGCCTTGCTTTATGAATCTGTTTTGAAAATTTCTTTGTTGATCGGTTTATTAACAGTCTGATCCAAATAACAGTCTAAAAATGAGGCAATTAGCAAGTCTTTTGTCCAAAAAAAGAAAACACGATGCATTTCATTATCAACAGCCAATGAGCATAAAGGACCAACTCTGGGATTCTGTTTCCCAGAAAGCCTTGAACAGGGTCAAGGAGATGCCACGTAAGCTCTGAGAATTGAGGGGAAAGGGTAGTTCACAAAGTGCCAATAAATGTATCTGGTTTATTTATCAATCCTCATTACCATTTCTAGGGAACCAAATAAAGGAGACTGTAAATTCATCTATAAAAGAATTTTCTTGATAATACCTTCGCTGCTGGCATTTTACCAAAACTAGGGCAAATCTTAGTCTTTCTTTGCTCACGAATGAACTGTTGGTTTTATTGGTATTCACCAGTGTTTGGTCATATGGTGAGGGGATGTGATAAAGAGACGAGTGGGGGGGAGGGAGGGGATCGAAACCACAAAGTAAATGAAAATTTAAATGGAAGGACATGGAAGGGCATCATTCCATTAGAGTGGGATATTTAGGGGAATAAGGGATTTGATACAAATGTAGGACTTCAGGGAAGATACGCATGCTTCATTTCAGCTTGCCTGAACTTTGGCACCTTACCGTCTCCCTGATGAGCACCTGGCCTTTCAGCCCCACTGAGTAGAAGGATCCAGGAGGTGGGGTCACAGCTTTCACCCTTGTTTGCAAGTCAGTATCACCTGGAGAACTTTGAGACTGTGTTTCTGACTGGGGTCTCCTCGCTTAACCCATTAAGTCTGGGTCTTTGTGGGTGGGCCCCGAACGCTCCTAAGTGTGAAGCTGGAGTTAAGAAACACTGGTTTCTGGGGAAATACGGAATTCGCAGGTTGGAATAGTAAATTTAGGACAGATTTCCATTCATTCAGGAAATGGAAGTATGAATGCATTTTCTCTCAGAGCTCATCTGACATGTCCCAAATTCTGGATACCACTTTTTCTCTGTGGTATTTTCTGGTGAAAAGAAGAACCACATGTGTACATTTTGCTGCTCCACGATCTCTTCTTTCTTCTTTTGCTAATCAGATCCAGGACATCAAAGCAATAACAACAATCCCTTCCCTCTCGTGACAGTGGCAACTGTCTTCATTTGCAACCCCTTTTCTAAGAAAGTGGGCTAGAGTGGTATTGTTTTTAAATTTTTTTAACGTTTATTTTTGAGAGACAGACCATGAGTGGGGGAGGGGCAGAGAGAGAGAGACACACACAGAACCCGAAGCAGGATCCAGTCTCTGAGCTGTCAGCACAGAGCATGACGTGGGGCTCAAACTCAAGAACCCTGAGATCACATCATGACCTGAGCTGAAGTAGGTCGCTTAACCGACTGAACCACCCAGGCACCCCTTCAGTGGTATTTTTTAAATGAAAATTTGGAACTTCAGTGAACTTGACCTGATTGATACTTGCTCTGGAGCTACAGATTCTATGAGGTTTGATTGACTAATACTTCCTGCTGACTTGCTGATCTCATCCTTAGAAATAGGAACCTGGGTTTCAAGGTAGGTACGTGCAATGGTAGAAACGCTCTGACGGCTGTGTAAGGAAAGATGCCATAAAGCAGAAGCCTGTTGGCACAGCTCCAGGGTAATGGAACTTCTTAAGGCAAAGGGGTTGGCAATTAATGATCAATGGTGGTAGAAGATATCAAAGAACACTCTTTGATTCCCTCAATCCTCTCTGTGTCGAGAGACACTCTGTTGCAAAAAACATGGCTTCTGTCTATTCTACCTGTTCCTCACCAGTCAAACACACACACTGGCAGCCTCAAAAGAATCAGGTACATAGAACTCGCATTGATGGTGATGAATGAGCCAAAGTATATTATTTCCAAGGAACCTATCAACTAAATCCTACAGAAAGTATCTCTCAAACTCATCTATACCATTTGTGACCAACCTAAAAACCTTTTATATGCCTTTTCATTAGCCTCCCAGTTCAAATTCAAAGATAGTTGCAGGAGGACTCCAAACCTTAAAGGAACTTATCTCAGTGATAACTAATTTTAAAGTTGGGGTGAGGTCTTTATGGCATTAAAATGATTTTATGGTAAGAGGACACAAGACTATTTGAATCCTGCTCCAAACCAGATGTAATTATCTTCACAAGGTTGTCCATAGGGCTCCACACAGAATGTCTACAAAAGAAATGGAAGGAACACTTTTTATTGTCCTGGCTCAGTGTAGATATCAGGAAGGCTGCGATGGAGAACGTGACCTAGGCTAGTAACCTCCACCTGAGTTCAAATTTGAATCTCAGCTCTTATCAAGCTTTAGAAGATCACGTCTACTTTAGAAGAAAAAAAAAATAGAAGTGCACCTGAAACTAAAGTAACATCTCATGTCAACTATACTTCAATAACAATAAGTAACTACACACATATATACATACATATACACAGACAAGGAGAAAAAAAGAGAAGAAAAAAGAAAGGAATAGAGAAAGAAAAAGGTTAAGAAACAACCCGTGTCAATTTATCTAGGTTGCAGAGAGAAAAGAAAGGTATACCAGGTAATGACTTTATTTATTAAAATTTCTTTAGTTTGAATTAATTGTAGGCTCCATACAGTAATAAGAAATAAAAAGAATGTCAGGACATTGACATTGTTAGAATCCACCATTATACTCTACGTGTGTGTGTGTGTGTGTGTGTGTGTGTGTTTAGCTCTGTACAACCTACCACATCTGTAGATTCATATATCCACCACAAAGATCCTTCATTTTGCCCTTTTATAACATTGCCCCCTCTCACCTCCCAAATCCATGGTAACCACTTATATGTTCTCTACTCCTAAAATTCAAGAATGTTCCATAAATGCCTTTGTACAACATGTAATCCTTTGGGATTGGCTTTTTGCAGATAGCGTAAGTGTCTTGAAATTCATCCAAGTTGTTGCACATATCAATAATTTGTCCCCTTATGTTGCTGAACAGTATTCCGTGGGAGGTCTGTACCGCATTTGTTAAACCACTCCTTGCAGAAGGGCATCCAAAATGAATCTCCGTTTTGGCTATGGCCTATAAAGCTGCTTTGAACAATTGTTTACAAGTTTTTGTGCGAGCACGCTTTTCATTTATCTGGAATAGATGCCCAAGAGTACAGTTGCTGGGCCATGTGGAAATTGCATGGTTAGTTTTTTAAGAAACTCCCAACCTGTTTTCCAGAGTGGATGTACAATTTTATACATCCATAGAATGGTCCAATTTCTTCACATCCTCGCACCCATTTGGTGTTTTCTGTTTTAGTCATTCTGATACACAGCGATATCTCATTGTAGTTTTAATTTGAATTCTCCTGATGGTTAAGGATGTTGAACATCTTCTTATGTACATATATCCCATCTGTATATTCTCTTTGGTGAGACATCTGTCCGGGATCCATTCTCTAATTGGATTCCTTGTGTGTTTTGACCATTGAGTTTTGAGAGTTCTTTACATAGTCTAGATTTTAGCTCTTTACCAGATATGCGGTCTGCAAATATTTCCTTCCAATCTTTAGTTTAGCTTTTAATCACTTAACAGGACTTTCCACGGGGCACACGTTTTTCGTTTTGGTGATGTACAATTTATTAATCTTTTGACTTATAGAATCATACTTCTGCTGTCAAGTCTAAGATCCAAGGCTTTTGACTCGTCGTAGATCCCAAGACTTTCCCCCAATTTTTTTTCTAAAAGTGTTATAGTTTTATGTTTTGCATTGAAATCCATCTTCCATTCTGAGTTGATTTTTGCAGAAGGTCCACCTGTGCTTATTTAGGTTTATCTATTGTTCTCCAGCAGCGATTGTGCTCACATGGCTCCACAGCAAACGCTTACCAACTTCTCCCTGTTGGAAATAAAATAGGATAGAAAGAACATCAAGGGGACTTGAATATCATCCTCTGGTGTAAATATCCGACTAATGTTTTTATTATTATTAGCCACTGCATTCACATATAAGTATGACTAAGCAATTACAGTTCCTCTCTTCCTTTGACATAAACAGCATTAGTGAATTATCAAGAAATTCCATTTCACATATGGATCACTTCCTAACACAAGCCCCTGCTCCTATATATCTACTGAGTCTTATTCACTTCCTAACACATATCACCACTTCCTAACACAAACCCCTGTCCCCGTGTATCCACTGAGTCCTGTTTGAAGGCAGCTCAATCCCTTAGTGTCTCCAGACACTATGACTTGTGATGGATATTCCTATTCAGTTCTAGTTTTTATTTATTACTGTGCCCAGCTATGTTGTATAAACTAGATTACCAGATATATTATCTGCTTAGCAGTGTAACTAAAATAATATGAATTTAGCAACACCAAATTCCCTAACTTGAATAATTTCGAATAAGTAAGTGATTAGGTAGCTAGAAAATCTGAAAGTCAATTTAACTTGAGTGAAGCATGATACAAGGTCTCAAACGGTACAGAAGCCAATCTTACACTCTGTTTCTCTTTTTCATTTTTTTACATTAAATCTGCTGGAAGCAATTTGATGAGTCTGGCTTGCTTCCCATGCTCACCCTCTAGAATAATCCCTATTAATAATGCATGGGGTTCAATGACTGGCCAGACTCAGGATGTGTATTGAGATTGTCAGAGCCACTAGAACGACAATGGGATCAGAGAGAGAAAACTCTTGAATTAAAAGGTGATTGAGTAAGCACAAATACAAAGTGGTTTCTTTCTAAGATGGATGAGAGGTCAAAACTAGCTCCCTTGTCCCACTTCCTTCCAAGAGAGTCTCATTCAAGTGTATGTCTGTGTCTGGTTACTTCTTGAGAACTTACACTCCAGCCATCTTCCATTGGGAGTATTTTAGCTTTAGCTTTCTGGATATCAGGGGCTTGCGAGTATAGGGGTGGGGTGAAATCGGCTTGCCTCTGACGGAGCAACATTCTATATTCTTGCAAAATGTAAAAATGTATACTTATGGCACCTGAAGTCCTCAAATTGTCTTTGACTCCCCTTCCTTTTCCTTGGTGTCAGTCCTGTGTATTCAAAACGATTTACTGGCTACTTCCCTTTGGACCCTGACTTTGTGGCATCCTGACATGAGTACCTTAAGTTTATAAGAGGAAACTCTCCAAGTAAAGTTCACAGCCAATAATATATCCCTAGTCATATATCGCTCCCCCCAAATCTCACCTATACTCAGAATTTGATTTCTTTCCTGGGACTCGCATAAATCATGACTTATTTAATTGTAGCAAAAACATTCTCTTCTATGGTATTTTTCTTGCACCAGATGGATATGTCTCTATTTCCTCCAGGGTTCCATTTCTATCTCCTTCTGTTATTACCATCTCCTTTCAAGCAGATCTTAGCTGAGTTTTTTTTAAAGTTCAACCTGCTTCTTCAATTAAATCCAATGTCTCTTCTACATTTGTGGACTAAATATTCATTAGACCAAAGTGCCCTCTTCTTTCTTTTTCTTTCTTTTTCCCACAGTTCTACTTCTCTTGCAAAACAAAACTGAAGTGTTTTTGTTTTGTTTGGTTTGTTTTTGTTTGTCAGCTTCTGTCACCACAGTGTTCTGGATATTCCCTTCACAAAGTCTAAGGGGTAATTCTCTCTTCACATAGTAGGCAGCCAATGTTAGATAGTACAACAGACAGGCCCTGAAATCTCAATGACTTGCCACCACGAATTTACTCAATGAAAGTTCACTGGTTGATTGTTCGGATGATAATCAGAGGTTGGGTGAGCGGCATCAGACACACTGTAGCAGTGTCATCTGTACCACATGGCCTCCAAGTCACCACGGCAGGAGAGAAAAAGGCTCAAAGACTTCATGGGATGGTTTTAAGGACCAAACTTGTAAGTGGCTTATGTGACTTTCCTCCACATCTTACTGGCTAGAAGTTAATTATATGGCCTTAGTCTAACTTCAGAGGAGTCCACGATACACGAATGGACACATTCATGAATAGATAGGAAGTATGATAAGCATTAATGGTTTCTGCTAATATTCTACATTTTTAATTCTCTTCATGCTCATGTCTGGTTTTTCTTTCCCCCTATCTCACAACAATACTGGGTTAACACTTGCAGTGTGGCTGTTGTGAACGGAGATGTGCCTGGGAGTATAAAATACATACTGTGTTTCCAAAACAGTACCAAAAAATACCTCAAATTTTATATTGATTACATGTTGAAATGGTAACATTTTGGATATATCTGCTTCATTAAAATATAATACTAAGTTAACTCTTCCTGTTACTTTTTTTTAATGCAACCACTAGAAAAATTTTAATTTTTTTAAATTTTTTAAGGTTTTACATTTTTGTGGCTACTACTGTATTTTTATTGGATGACCCTGCTCCAGAGATGTGCTGTTCCAGACACTGGCTTTTTTAAAAGTTGTGTTCAATTATGGTTTTGTAATGATTTCCTTGAGATTTTCTACCTCTAAATCCAAGAGAATGACATACCTTCTCTTAATAAATATCCGCATTTTTATTTAGTCAATCATTGGTGATTTCCTCCCCTTCACTGTATATAAATCTGCTGTCTGGATTCCTGAAATCTATAACCAAGATAAAGACTTATCCAATAAAAACACAACACCCAACTCAAGAGCAAACTTACAACACTGTGTGTTAGCTATGAGCTTGTCATGTGCGACCTTTATTATATTGAGACACATTCCTTCTATATTCAGTTTGTTCAGAATTTTTATCATGAAAAGATGTTGAGTTTTGTCAAATATTTTTTCTGCATCTATTGAGACTATCATATTATTTTTGTCTTCTATTCTATCAATGTAGTGTACATATTGATTGATTTGTGTATGTTGACCTATCTCGCATCCCTGATACATCCCACTAAATCATGTTGTATACTTCTTTTAATGTAGTGTTGAATTTGCACCTTTGAGAATGACTGCACTTCTATTCATTAAGGGTGTTGGCCTGCAGTTTTCTCTTCTTATAATGTTCTTATCTGGCTTTCATAGCTGGCCTCATAAAATGAGCTTGGGAATGTTCTTGCCTCTGATTTTTTGCAAGATTTTGAGAAGGATTGGCATTAATTCTCTAGCTGTTTGGTTGAATTCACCCATAAAGCCATCTGGTTCTGGGCTTTTCTCTGTTGGCAGATTTTCAGTGAGTGGTTGGCATCTCTGTTCTGCTCTGTTTGGGCACCTGTGCAAGCAAGAATGCATTCTGCCAAGATTTACAGACTCATTGCCATGAGCCGCACCCCACTTCTTTGTCTCTAGGTGATTCCCCCAGTGATTTACAGGATGCAATATTGAAGTGGGCCTCCCAAAAAAAAAAACATCCCAGATTCTCGGGAAGTTGAATGCCCACGCTAGGCTCTTCTTTTCCCACTGGAGAAACTGTAGGCCAAGGAGGACCTCCTCGGTACCAGCCCGGCAAAGGGGTAATACAGCCAAAGTGAAACCATTCCTCTTACCCTTCTAATGCAGTTTTCTGTTGCGGTGGCCCAAGAGGATGCTTCAAATCCCTCTGTGTTTGGAATCTTCACAAAGGCATCAGGTCTGCGGATATATACTAAACTGCTATTCTCTACGGGACACCAAAATCACAAACCACCAATTTCACCATCTTGTTAATGTCACTCTTCTTTACCCATAAATCTTTACCTTGGAGGAGATGGCAAATGAATAAGGATATAAATATGTAAAGAAGATCATTTTAGCTTTTTATAAGCACTATGAAACAAATAAAGGGAATTGTGTGCTATAGAATAACTTTCAGTGTGCAGGGTGGCTTTGAGTCAGATGGTCCAGAAAAGCCTCCCAGGGAAGCTGATAGTTGAGCTAAAAGCAGAAAGATGTAAAGGACCCAGGCATCTAAGAAGCCAGGGATGTGCATTCCAGGCCGTGAGACTAGTATTGTATACTGAGTGGCCCCCAGGCAGGAAAGTACTCACAGATTTTGCAAAAGTGAAAGTTAACTGGGACCCATTTGGTCAGCAAGAGCTTGGATCAGCAAACTTTTTCTGTAAAGGACCAGAAAGCAAATAATTTAAGTTTCATAGGCTGTATCTCTGTTGCAACTATTCAACTCACTGTTGTAGCATGAAGCAGCCACGGACAATATGTATATATTAAGTCAACAACAGCCATTCATTTGTTCAGAATTCTAAAACGTTAGCAAAGTTCAGTGGGTATGGTTTCTCTCCGTCCCACATGCTCTTGACTGGGATGGCTGCAGTGAACCTGGAAATTCTACGGAGGTTTGTTCTCAGGCCTGGTGGCTCAGCTGGGGCAGATGGAAGGATCAGGAGCTGGGTTTCTCTTTCTCGCCCTTCCTAGTCTCTCAAACACCAAGGCCCTTTTCTCTCTCCACATGGACTTTCTCTGCCCTAGAGCAGCTAAACTTCTTTGATGGCTGGCTTTACATGGGGCAAAGCCCCCTGAAGCTGAGGCCTGGAACAGGTAGAACATCATTATTATCAATTTTATTGGTCAGAACAAGTCATAAGGAGAGTCCAGATTCAAGCATAAGGAAAACAGATGCCATCTATTGATGAGAGAAATTGTTGATAGCCTTATTTGCAGACTAGCCTCGATACACAGTAAGGAGTTTAGATGTTTTTTTCTTTTCTTTTTGGGTTTTTTTTTTAAGTTTTTATTTTAATTCCAGTTAGTTAGCATACAGTGTAATATTAGCTTCAGGTGTATAATACAGTGATTCAACACTTCCATACATCACCCAGGGATCATCACAAGTGACTTCTTAATCCCCATCACCTATTTAACCCATCCCCCCACTCTCCCCCACTCTCGTAACCATCAGTTTGTTCTCTATGGTTAAGAGTCTTTCTTGGGTTGTCTCTCTCTTTCTCTTTTTTCACCTTTGCTTCTTTGTTCTGTTTCATACATTCTACATATGAAGGAAATCATATGGTATTTGTCTTTCTCTGACTGACTTCATTTAGCATAATATACTCTAGCTCCATCCACGTCATTGCAAATGGCAAGATTTCATTCTTTTTTAGAGCTGAGTAATATTCCATGTGTGTGTGTATATATATATATATATATATATATATATATGCCATATCTTCTTTAGCCATTCATCTACTAAGGGTCATTTGGACTTCTTCCATAACTTGACTGTTTTAAATAACGCTGCAATAAAAATAGGGGTGCGTATATCTAAAAAAACTAGATTAACAGCTTTAAATATCTAAACATTAAAATGACAGTGTAGGGGCGCCTGGGTGGCTCAGTCGGTTAAGCGGCCGACTTCGGCTCAGGTCATGATCTCGCGGTCCGTGAGTTCGAGCCCCGTGTCGGGCTCTGTGCTGACAGCTCAGAGCCTGGAGCCTGTTTCAGATTCTGTGTCTCCCTCTCTCTCTGCCCCTCCCCCGTTCATGCTCTCTCTCTGTCTCAAAAATAAATAAACATTAAAAAAAATAATAATTAAAAAAAAATAAAATAAAATGACAGTGTATCAGAAACCGAAATGTTAATTATCATGTGCATAAAAAACCTGTAAATGCAAGCATTAGTTGCATATAATATTAGCTCTCTCAATAATCGTTTTAAATAAACTTGGCTATGCAGTCACTCACCCATTTTAGATTCTCACTTTTTAATCAGATATTTTTATTGATATTGTATCATACAGTAAATGCTCTGTGTATTTACTTATTATATTCTTCTGTTGGGGGCTTAAGTATCAGTTTGAATTTAGTCCACTTTTAATGGTAATATGAAATTTATTTATTATTTTTATTTATTTATTTATTATTCCCCCTTAAAAATAAATGCCTCAGGGGAAATTTACAGTGAACAATAAAGAGACTTAGTCTCTGTAGTAGGTGTATTTTCTAAAATAAAAATTAAAAGCATCAGACATCAAATCATTAGAAGAGTCATTACCGATAATGGAAATTATGCAATGGCCTTATTTCTCCGTCATTGAAAATAAAGTGAAGAAATGTGCTCTAAGAGAATGATTTGAGAACAGTTTAAAAGTTGAAAGTAGCCAATCAGCTATGTTCCCTAGGTAGTAGAAGTAATAACACAATTTCTTTCCTGTCATAGTATCAAGAGAATAGAATAAATGTGTTTCAACCATCACCTGAAAGGGGAAATAGGAACAATTTAAAAACATTCTCATTAAGTTTAGCATGATTTCATTGTCCTTCAGCAAAACATATTTCCTATCGGGGAACTCTATTTCGCTGTTCTCTTGAAACAGGCTTGGGGACGGAGACATGAACAGCTTGAATAATTTCCTGCCAGCTATATGCTATTTTCTTCCTATTGCTTTTCAGGTTGTGTTAGAAAAGCAGACTTGGCTTTACCTAAAATTTAGAGGGCAGGTATTACGTTCATGAAATGACCCAGGATCGGCAATGAACAATTTTTAAGAGAACCTTATTAAACTTGCTGGTACAAGAAAGGATTCTTTTGTAATACAAATAAGGGGCATTTGATTTATTTACTTTGGACTTGGGGCAAGAGAGAGAAACTCATGCCTGAGGTAGAAGGAATTGATTAAAGGTTTTCACAAAGAAAGAGAATGACAATAAGAGAAAAGGGGTATGGCCAAAGGAGCTAGGAGGACAGTGTTTGAAGAGGAGCTTGCTATATACACCCCTGCTCTCCAATTCTTACCGAACCCTGGGATCTTGTACATTCCCTCTGAGAGGGCTGAAGGCAGAAACCAACAGAGTTATTTACATTCTCTGATTCACAAACAGCATCTCCCAGCATCCAGGTGCAAACTTTGCTATCAGTTCCAAGGGAAAAAAAAGAGAGAGAGAAATGATCAAAATTCAAAAAGAAAGAAGGTAAAAATTTTTGGCGTGGGGCGACTGAGTGCCTCTTTTGGTTAAGAGTCAGACTCTGGATTTTGGCTCAGGTCGTGATCGTGAGTTTGAGCCCCACATTGTGTTCTGTGCTAACAGCTAGGAGCCTGCTTGGGATTCTCTCTCTCCCTCTCTCTCTCTCTGCCCTTCTCCTGCTCATGTTCTCGCCCCACCCCCGCCTCTCCCTCTGTCTCAATATACAAATAAACTTAAAAAACTTTTGGTATGTGAGGGCACCCGGGTGGCCCAGTTGGTTAAGTGCCCAACTTCAGCTCAGGTCACGTTCTTACGGTTTGGGAGTTCGGGCCCCGCATCAGGCTCTGTGCTGACAACCTGGAGCCTGGAGCTTGCTTCGGATGCTGTGTCTCCCTCTCTCTCTTGCCCCTCCCCTGCTTATGCTCTGTCTCTGGTCTCTCTCTCTCTCTCTCTCTCTCTCTCTCTCTCTCTCTTTCAAAAATAAATAAGCATGGACTATTACGCAATGTCACATAACAAACTGCCATTGTGGCAACCCAAAGGCCATAGCACTCATCTATAGCAGAGGTAACTGTGGGAGATTCCCATCAGAAGGCAGCACTTCCCAGGATGGATACGTGAGGTCGGCCACCAGAGGTGATAATACCTCTACTACTCAAAGAGGGGTGCCTCTGCCCAACCTCCACGCAGCTGAGAGTGGAAGAAAATGGTGCTGGGGAAGCGATCAGGACTTGCTTGCTCATCGGTATATCCAACAGCAACATATATTGACCAGAAATAATTGAATGGTTACTTTAAAGAGTGGTTAAACGTGCATCAGAGGACAATTGACGTGCTTCCAGGCATCTTAGCTGCATGATTTCCTTTGGGGAATTACTTCCCCCCTTCCTCGTGTGTTGTCTTGTTTGCGTGGTGAATCATGGTGGCCTTCCACAAGGAAAACCAAAGGAGCCCCAAGGGTGTTGGCAGATCATAGCTGTCCCTACTTAATAGAGCCGTGGTACAGAAACATGACCTAAATGACAGCAGCTGGCCTCTCTTTCCAGCCACTTTGAAATGTGAGCACAAAGAATTAAATGTTGAAGAAATAAGGGGAGTTGATTCCTCCGGCGAAGGCATTAGACCCCTACTGTCATACGATCTATTTTTTTTAACAACAAATGCTATTGCTTTAAGTGTATTTATTTATTTTTAGAGAGAGAGTGAGAGAGAAAGAGAGCAGGGGAGGGGCAAAGAGGGAGGGACAGAGAAAATCCCAGGCAGGCTCTGTGCTGTCAGTTGCTAGTGCCCAACGTGGCTCAATCTCCCCAACTGTGAGATCATGACCTGAGCCAAGATCAAGAGTCAGATGCTTAACATACTGAGATGAGACACTCAGGCACCCTTGTCAGAAGATTTCTATACCGACCTTCCTAAATTAACTCTTACTAGTTCCTGTTATTCCCGAACCATATTCTACTTTTCTTGCATTCCTGTGAGTTTCTATATATCCACCAATAAATTCACTTTATGCGTAAGAGAGATAGAGTTCCTTTCTCCTGCTTGCAATAACGCAATGTTCCCTGGGCCCTCCCCAGAATGTAGTTGCTTTTCTGGCCCTACACAATATATGCACTCTAATGTGCCCAGTCTCTGGGCTTTGCATTCCTTTCTCTATTGTTTGCCTACCTCTCTTGGCTTTTCTTCTTCACTAAGGGCAAGCCTTGATTTTCTCCAGCCTTCAAAAGGCCAAAGGAGCAGCAAATTTGCAGTTTCCCAGATTCCTTGGCAGGATATAAAATTCTGTGTCACAGAGAGAGTTACGTTAACAAACACTCCCTTATCCAACTTGGTATTCTGTCTCCCACACATCACCGTGGGCCAGCCCCCTCAGGATCCAGTCCCGTACATATGTTCTGGCTCTTGCTGTCATAGTTGACTAGGTTCTGTAGCATTTTCAGGAAGTGACCCTTCTCACCCTGTAGCAGAATACTCTCCAATACATGGGCCAAGTTATCTTGTGATAACCCCAGTTATTAGTCTGTCATGCAGGAGGGGCCAGGGGAAGCAACAGTCTCTAGATCCTCAAGCAGGTCGGGGAGGCTTTAATTGACAAGAGTGGACCATTTCTGCTGACCCAGGAGATTTAGAGATACTTTGGGGTTTCAAGGTTCTGGTAATATCTTTTCAGGCGTCCTCATCCCAATTTTCAGGTTCTAGAACTTCTGAACCATAACTCTGGCCTCGGCAATGGCAGACTTGCTAAAGATGAGAAGTCAACCTTCTCTGAAGCTCTGCTACTCTTATAATTATATCCTGGTCTGATGCTCCACTTTTTTTGGCCTTCACCTGTGGGATTCTTTTTATATGCTGCTAAATAGGCCCTTTGATATTCATATTTTGCCCTTAAATTGTTGATTGATCAGCAGCCGCCTTTCATCGTCTTTGTCCAATGCATCAGTAATATTCTGATTCTGTTGTTTCCATAATGGCGGCTTCCCCAAACCACTCTAACCTATGAGATTTTGCGACAGCCAGTGCATTACCTTCCCCAGCATCTCTTTCCAGTTCATCACCAGGGAACGTTTAGCAATTGTTGTTTCAGAATGTCAGACACCATCATTGCCCTACCTACCAGTGTTGCCAGCTGGCCGGGGGTAATCCAGTTCTAAATTCCTCTTTTTGAATCTGCTTCCTTAGGACCACTCCTGGCATTAAATATGTGAGGCCAGCTTCCCCATATTTATTCTCTGAGATAAAGATTTGCAAGCAGGGAGTTTATTGAGCAATGCTCACAGGAGCAGCACCTATTAAGGAGGGAGGGAAGAATAATTGGGAGAGGATAAAGCTGGATGTAATGCATTTGCAAAAAGGCCCCAGTAGTCCAGCGTGGATGACTCCAGAAGGGTTCCTCGAGCTAGGATGACCCTTCAGGGTCGTCCAAGATTGAGGCCAGGGATGGGTCTCTGTGCCCCCATCTATCGGTCATGGATGGGAGCTGCCCCTGGGGCAAGGGAATAGCCTTTGTGAAGCATCTTACTTGGGCCAACACTCCCAGCAGCCAGTGGTTCCGTACTGTTCTGGGAGCCATCACAACATTAACTGCATTTGAACACATCACACTAAGAGAGAGCTGTGGCTTTGGAGTTTTACAAAAAAGGCTCAATTTGCATCTTGGCCTTATCAGTAACAAGATAAATTGGCAAGATATTTAACTTGCCTTAGTCTTGGTTGTCTGTTTTGTGGAAAAAAATCTACTTGGTTTTCAACATTATTATGGCTATTCTCGCTTAACTATTCTTTCAGATGTATCGTAGATTTACCTTACTTAAACCCCATTAGTGTTAAAATTTCAAGTATTTTAAATGAAATAAAATAAATATATGGATTAATTTGGAAAAATCTTTTCTATTCTGGATTACTGAATTTCTTTATCTCTGTCTCTCCCTCTCTCTCTCTCTCTTAATTTTAGACAGAAAGATCACAGCAGGGGTGAGGAACAGAGGTAGAATCTCAGCAGGTTCCACACTCAGTGCAGAGCCTGACTGGGGGCTCGATCCCACGACCCTGGGATCAAGACCTGAGCCGACAACAAGAGTCGGCTACGTATCCTACTGATCCACCCAGGTGCCCCAGAAGTTAAAGTTTTCATTAACTTACATTGATTTTCTTCATGTTTAATAATAAAAGCCACTAATTTTTCTCAGAATTTAGCTTAATTTCCCTCGATAATGATATTGTCATCGGTTCATATCATAGCAATCATATTGTCATTTTTGTTCTTTCTTTATCAAAAAGACTACTCGCTTGAATGTTTAATTTCCAAATGGCTAAGGCTTTTGAAATGTTTGAACTTTTACATTAATTTGAACTTCGTCACACTTTTTCTAGGTTTATAAAATTTCTAAGTTTTTAAATATGTCAAGGTTTCTTATAATAGCAGAGTATGATTTATTTAAAAACTGAACATCTATTACATAAAATATCTAAATTTTGTTATCAATTTCCTCTATGTCCATTTTTCTCTAATCCATCAAGACTTTGGGCTTTAGTTATTTCCACTACCTGTCTTATGATACTGTATTTATCACATACCAAAAAACGGGACTATTGATTTTCTATTGAGAATTATCTCCTTTATCTTTATAGAATGCAATCCCCTTGTCCTACTGAGTATCTTTTTAACCTTGTCAGCCACTGTCTACGTGCCTTTTATTTGTGGGTGGTAGATATTCACTACACACTCTTTCAACAACTTTGTTGTGTTATAATTTTTAAGTATTCTTTATTACAAAGAGCAAGAGATTTGTGGCTTTGTTTTATATTTAATACAAATTAACATTTTTCAATTGAGGGCTTAACCCATATTGATTATGATAACTGATATTTATTGCTATGACTGCCAACTTTTTCATTTTTTCCAGGGTTTTTTTTAACATCCGTATTTCCTAATATTGCTTTTCACATAGTGATTTTCAAATATCATCCTACATATGGCAAAAGGCATCACTTTATCTGACCTCTTATTTTTTACAGAGAATTTTAAGTAATGCCACATTATTCTTTAAGTAATCTATACATTTAGATTTTTCAACTTAGACTTTGAGATGAAGAAGAAGAAAAGTGAGCCTGGACTTACTGACTCCTCCTAGTGACAATACAAACATTTTTGGGACACCTGGGTGGCTCAGTTGGTTGAGCATCCGACTCTTGATTTTGGCTCAGGTCACAATCTCATGATTCCTGAGATTGGACCCGGCATCAGGCTTTGTGCTGACAGAGCAGAGCCTGCTTGGGATTCCCTCTCTCCCTCTCTGCCCCTCCTTCACTGGCACCTTCTCTCTCCCTTCCTCTCAAAAATAAATAAGTAAGCTTAAAAAAAAAAAAAAACTTTAGGGGCTCCTGAGTAGCTCAGTCAGTTAAGTGTCTGACTTTGGCTCATGTCATGATCTCACAGTCTGTGGGTTCAATCCCCGCATCAGGCTCTGTGCTGACAGCTCAGAGACTGGAGGCTGCTTAAGATTCTGTGTCTCTCTCTCCCTGCCCCTCTCCCCCTCATGTTCTGTCTCTCCCGTCTCTCAAAAATGAATAAAAAAAAGCATTAAAATTTTTTTTTAATTTTTAAAGAAAAGGAAATGCAAACACTTTTGCATGTTTTAAATTCCCTCTACTTTACTTCCTCACATCCAGAAGTGTTTCTGGGTCCTCAAAGACAGTTGTAAAGGTTGAACACTAAAAAAATTTGGAGTATAACATTTACATTGAAGACATCAAAGATTTATATATATCATGGTGGCAAGTCTCCAGCAAATAGCAGTCATGGGTCTAGAAAAATCTGTCTATTATGACAAATTGTTAAAGGATAAAAGTAAAGTATTCTTATGTAAAGATGTCCTTTTTTGATTCACACAAAAGCACCAAATGAGCTACCTATGGCCCTGTTTAATAAAATGTGAGAAATGCTTACTACAACTTTAATTATGTCTTCTCTTTCAAGAATTTTTGCTAATATTTTTCTAAGATGTTGCATCTCCATTAAAAACAATATAAATAGGGGCACTTGGGTGGCTCAGTCAGTGGAGCAGCCGACTCTGGATTTCAGCTTAGGTCACAATCTCCCGGTTTGTGGGTTCAAGCCCTGCATGGGGCTCTGCAAGCTATCTCTCTGCCTTAAACAACTAGAAAGCCAAAGAAAGTAACAACAATTCCCAGAATTCCTTTCAGACAAGTAGGTTTTGAGTAACAAGCGTTCTTGTTGGTGATCCCTGGGGAGGGGAAGCAAACAGGGGGAGCCCTCTGACAGCTCCAGATCACTGCCTGGAATGTTCACACGTTAAGAGGCACGAAGGGAATCCAAGCAAACCGACCTGAGCGTTGGGTAAGCCCAAGACAGCTGGGATTTGTGCACAGGTCGCCAAGTGGATACAGCGATGGGGGCAGAAGGGGGCTGCGGGACGTTTCCTTAGTCTTCAGCATGTTACTGACCCGCTCCTGCAGGTCACAAAATTGAGAGGCCAAGGTAAGGACCACTAGAGGTACAAAAGCTGACAGAATTCACCACTGGCAGACCCGCACCACAAGATAAGAGAAAGGAAGGACTTCAGGCAGAAAGACCGTGATACCAGTGCCTGGATGACTGCTTCTAGGATTGGGACACAAAGCACAAGATGAACCTGGAACGTCTTGTAATACCAGAAAGTGAGGAAGTACTCAAAACACAACAAGACGGTAGCATTTCCTAGGGACACAGAGTCTAATCTGAAAGCACTTCCAGTGGCCAGAGTAGGAATGATTTGTGCAACAAGTAATGTAGCACCGGGTTGCAAGCCAACGTATATACCTAAATCCACACCGCTACAAATAAATAATTGAATACATAGATAAACGGGGAGGAGGGGCGCAGGACAAGAGACCAAACTCCCTTGCAGGAGAATTATGAATACCATAAAATATTATGTAATGTGAAGGTTATCCTAAGAGTGTTCACATACCCTGTGAGAACATTTGGGTCACTCAGTAACCCTTGGATAATGTCGGCCATGCCCCAGGCCCATGGGAAGTTGAGTGATGTATGGATTTGCCAAGTTCCCTAGTTATGTAAGTAAGCTTAGTAAAGCCAGGAGTAAAAGAAAGATTGTCATTCCAGTTGCTGGGCAGCACCAGTGGGGAGAATGACAGTTCTCTAGAGCCAGCCCAACTCAGGGTACAAAATAAAAGAGTAGAGAGAATAGCAGTCATATATAGTATTATACGATACTCTACGGGCTGACTTTCCTCAGTTAAACTTGAGGGTTTTGAGGCGGCTCTTCTGTGCATGAACAACTTCCTGCAGACAGCTCAGCAAGGCTCCATTTTCGTTGCCTCGCAAGGGTGGCTGGGGGAGTAACACCAAGCTAACAGTCGACAGCCATGCAAAACCTTTCCTGTGAAGGGAAAAATAATTAGGAATACATAAAACCAATGTCAAAAATTTCTGACCATCTAGCATTAAAAGGAGGCACTTGGGAGCTATGGCTGTAAGAAACTATTAGCAAGGTGAGCCTCCATGGCCCTGAGGGGCTAACACTGGACATGGAAGCAATTGCGGGGCACTGCTACCCTCCCTGGAAGTGGCCAGCAATGAGCACCCATCCTTGCAAGCCCTCCCAAAGCACATATCGTGTCTGAGTGTGTTGCCTTTCCAGCGTTTCTTGTATAGCACCTCAAAGGCATGTCGAATTCAGCATGCCCCAAGCCAATAACCCACCCCCAATCCTACGAGCCTGCCCCAAACTGGCTGTATTCCAGCATACTCTACCTTAATGATTGACAGCAGAAGCCAACAGTTATCACAGTTTGATCACCTCCATCTCCCAAACTCAGTCTACCTCCATGTGCAATTACTTTTCTATCCTGGATAACTTCTAATCTGGTCTACTCGCTATATCTTCACGAGTCTGCTCAAACAAATGGCCATCGCCTTTTCTCTTGGACTAAACTATATTTTTCCCCAACTGGCTTTCTTTCTCATCCCAAACTCTGAACTATAGCCAAGGATTAGAAAATGCAAAAATGATCCTAGCACACCCCCCTTAAAGCCCGTCAATGTGTTCCCATTGGTCTCATTCAAATTCTCACACAAGGCTTTTCATGTTCCAGATTTTGCTTATTATTCCAGGTGGGCCAGTAACAACTCAGCATCACCACCATCCCCTTCCAAAATCTTTCCTGTGTTGAAGAAGAGAATCCAGGAACTCCATTTCCCAGGACACTTTTCCATGTTGAGAATTTAGGGATGACAGGCACTCATAAAGGATTCTGAAGGGAAGAGAGCAAAATCCAGTGTTCTCATGTTGTGGCAGTGGAAAGCCTAAGCAGCTGTGAGAGTTTCAGCAGCTTCTTCCAGAAAAGCACATGCGTTGCTGAAATCCTCGAAAGCAGCTATTTCCCCCCCCCCTGCTCTCCAGTGGCGCTTTCTTTAGCAGCAACTTTCCTGACCTTCGGGCAACTTCTACAATCCTTATTGCTTCAGTCCCTCTAATGGTTGCACACACCCCCGTATTTCAGAACTGCACATACACAGTGTTTTCTGTTTCCTTACCCAAATCCTGACCGACACTAGTTTGGCATTGGGTACAGCCCTCAAAGATGAAACTCTAAATTCAGTTTGCGGGTCTGATCAGATTTAAGGCAATAATGACGTCAACGCCGGTGGACATTGCCAGTGGGGTCTTTGATTTTCCACCAAAGCAGACCCGGAAACAAAAACTTAAATGCACATGGTGAATCTGAGATGCGATCTCAAGGAACACTGTTTAACAGATTGGAAAATGAGAGAGCAAAGAACAGAAAAAGTCCCTTATCAAGACGTTGCTGCTGTGAGCAATTGTCATTCAACAGAGCTTGACAGCAGTGATACAGGACTATCGTCCCAACTGAGAGGGGACACCGGACCTTCTCTCCACTAACTCCCTGGCCATTTCTGGTGAGAGAATGCTTCCAGGGGCATGGCTTCTCCAGTCCATAGAGTTTGTTGTGAATGCAGGTTGTGTGTGTTCTTGCATCAGGAAGAGAAGTCTTCAGGTAGAGAGCCACAGTGTCGACAGTAAACAATCCACAGCATAGAGAAGAGAACGCAAAGGAATGCACAGAGATATGGTGTCTGCTCCAAGGAGACATGGGCAACTGGGCACAAAACTGCTTACATTATATCCCGTAGTTCGTGCACAGGACACAGCTTTACGAGACAAAGTGGCTGCTACAATAGATGTCACTTCATATAAGTGCACTGGATTGCTCAGAGAAGGAAGTAGACTCCACATTTTACATTCTCAGTCCAAGGCACGAAAGAGGGTATTCTAGAGATTATATGATTTCCTGGAAAGAATTCCTCGTATCTTGGACGCCTGGGTGGTTCAGTCGGTTAAGCGTCTGACTCTTGCTTTTGGCTTAGGTCATGATCTCACTGTGTGTGAGACCTAGGTCTGTGTTGAGTTCTGCACTGATAGTGTGGAGCTTTCTTGTGATTCTCTCCCTCTCTCTCTCTACCCCTCCCCCACTCACGCTGTCTCTGTCTCTCTCAAAATAAATAAATAAAATAAAATAAAATAAAATAAAATAGAATGTCTCGTATCTTGATCTACAAAATGAGATTCCTAAACACTGAAGTCAGATCCTGTTGGTGATTGAATTACAACACAAATTGAATTACAGCCTTGGTAGGGCTCTGATATTAAAGTTAAGGCATTGATGGAAAAAGAATCATTGAAATGGGCATATTTCAATGAATCTAATCACAGTGACCTACCCCAGATTTTTCTGGGTTTCCCTTGACAAATGCAGCCTGTCCTTTCCTCCCCTGTGTGAAAGTATCAGCCTCCACTTGCTTGAAGACCATATAATGCCCATGTCTGAGTGATCACCTTGGAAGGTTATGCTGAATCCTCACCACTGCTTAATGTTTCCGGACGGATAAATATTGTTTGGGGGCGGGGTGGGGGGGAAGGTGCAAGAGTTTCTACCCATTAACTTTCCACTCGTTTTTGGTTGAAGTCTGCTTCCAGGGGTATGAAGAAATTTGGTAAGATAGACATAAAAATTACCATTTTAACCATTTTTAAGGGTTCAGATCTGTGACATCATGGACGTTCTCATTGTCCTGCAAGTGGACATTCTGAAACTCTGTGCCCATTCAATACTAACTCCCCTTTCCTCCCCCACCAGACCCTGGCCACCCCCACCATACCTTCTTTCCCCCTGAATTTGACTATTCCGGGGACCTGACGGAAGCGAAATCACACACTGTCCTTTTTGCGCCTGGCTTATTTCACTTGGCATGCCTTCATGGTTCATCCACGTTCCAGACTGTTCCAGAACATCCTACCTTCTCATGGATGAATGATATTCATCATATATATATATATATATATATTTCACATTTTGTTTATCTGTCCATCCATCGATGACATTTAGGACATTTCTCTCTTTTGGCTACGGTGAAGAAGGCTGCTACACACAGTTGTTGTACAAAAACTATTCACGTCCCTGCTTTCAATTCTTTTTGCATGCCAGTGAGCTTTCCAGAACTGCTTGTTTCAGTGTGAAATTGAAGCTTCCGTCTTTGATAGAAGCTTCCCTGACATTTGGTGTTCACATTTTTTGATCATCATTTCCCCCATCCCTCCATGCTACGTGCGCCCCCTTTGTATCTTGAACACACGGAGTGGTTCTGTTTCCCTCACTGATACAGCCACCTTTCATGTTCTGTGCTCTCTGTCACTCATTCTCTGTGCCACAGTGACACTGGCCTTCTCTATGTCCATTTTACCGACCATGCTCCCTTCTACCTCAGGGCCTTAGAATCCACTCCTCCGGGTGCTTGAATTACTTTTGATATACGCATTCCCCCCACCAATTAACTCCTCATCTTTCAAATCTCAGCTCAGTGTCACTTCTTCAGGGGATCGTTTCCCTTCCCAGATGACTTTGAGGGCCATGCCCTCCTCGCGTAGAACACGTAATTTGGTTTCTGACTGTATACTTGTGTTCTCATTTAATTCACATTTCGAGTATCATCTAGATGCTAAGCTCCAGATGAATCTGAGATCCTGGGCTCACTTTATTCCTAGCACCAAATTGCTACACTGAGTAGCAATCACTCACTATGATTTCAAGTCATTTTGGATGCCTGGTGAAAGACCGAAATGCAGTGGATGCTGTGTTCTCCGGAGGGGGCAGTGGGGGGGGGGGGGGGGGGGGGGGGCTAAATCCAGTGGTCTGGGCTGCTGTTGAAGTCAACAGCCGAGAGCACATGTCAGAGCTAAGAACCTACTTCCTCCTATGGTCAGTGGAAAGTGGGGGGCGCCTCTGGTTAAGAAGACGTCAGCGTGTCATGGTTCAGCCTGATGGAGATTTGGGGCTCGTGTTTTAGGCTTCCTGGAGAAAGAGAATCCTGATTTCTCTCCATAAACTTTGGAGACTTCAGAAAGACATAAACTCTGGAGTACCCATGGCAACGAAAGACTTCAGACAAGATCCCAACATTTGTAACAGGGAGGGCAAATGGTTGGAAAGAAGAGTTAAGTGAGTCTATTTTTTTTTTTTTCACCGATTACAAGCCTATAGATCTCAAATTGCAGACTTCAGAGATGAGAAGGAAAACTCAAGTGCACGGAAATGGAACAGAAAGAAAAACACAAGCATGCCAATAGAAGACAAGTTGTTTGTTTGCCTGAAGTACTTTAAAAAGATAGATTGATGGCTTCTGCTTTCCTTATGTAAACTGCAGATAATTTTCAGAGGTCATTCTCAAAATTTTACAAAGAATTTCCAATTCAAAATTCTGTCCAGCTTATGCAAGGATAAAGAAAATATAACAATATCCTGTTAGCGTAATCACGTACATGATTATGTTTATGTGGCCTTATCCATATGCCCAACCAGCCGCCGAACTTGTGTTTCTACCACGTCTAAACACTGAAAATTATATTCTCTCCAAAGCTGAGGACGGAGTCATTAGCTTACAATTACAATTTTACAAGGCTAGCCACGAAGATAAAAAAGCCCTGTTTATGTATTCTAGATGCCCCTCTAAAGAACTTATGTTGCTAAGTTACTAGTTTTTCTCCTCTGATTCACTCAGATTTCTGAAGGGACTAGTGCTCGGCTGGTAGTGAAAGTTATACTAAATAATGAAGTTGGTCACCATCTCACAAGGTTGTCTTCAAGGAAAACAAGCTCTCGTGATACAGTACGTGCATGATAATTGAGCTTCAACCCATGGCAATTCACAGCCCCCTGCAAGGTCTGATTTCCATTCTGGTTTTAGCGACTAAATCTGTATGTTCTAGGTAATGGATAGAAATAGGAAAAGAACGTGGCACTGACGTTACAGCTTGGGGGAAAATGACAAGGGCTGATGCAGAGTCCAGGTAGCAGTAGGGTAAGAAGCTTGAATGATCAGGGGAAGTCCGAGGCCACATGTCTTGGAAAAGAGGAAAGTCAGAGGCAACCAAGTGCCCTCAGCAGACTGCAGACTGTCAGGATTTGAAGGAGCATGGGAAGGCAGGAGCAGAGGATTGGAGGGTCAAGCTACTACAGTAAACCCTTGGTTTGTGATCATAATTGGTTCCAGAAGCATGCCTGTAATCCAGAGCACTTGCATATCAAAGCGAACTTCCCCATGAGAAATCATGGAAACTCAGATGATTCGTTCCACAATCCAAAAATATTCCTATATAAAGGATTACAGTACTATCATTTAATACAAAATTAATAAAGAAAATACAAAAAAGTAAACAAATGAACCTGCACTTACCTTTGAAAAGCTTCGTGGCTGGTGTGAGGGAGACAAGAGAGAGGAGGGTTATTGCGTAGGACGACTTTCACTGTCACTAACGGAATCACTGCGATCTATTGACTCAGCGGAATCTTTTTCTGCATGGGGGTCATTGTATACGCTTGCGTGGGTATTGACTACAGTACAGTATTAATAAACTCTCATCATATACTGCATTTAATGTGACTGGCAATAAGACGGCAGAGGAAAGGGTCTCTCTCTGCAGGCAGCCTGACCTAGAATGAAGCAAAACGTCCCTAAGCTCACTCTTGTATGGAAAAGCAAAGGACTGTCCAGAGGTGCTTTGAAGTGACAAAAAATACACTATTGCCAATTGTGGGCACCTTCCAGAGTTCTGACAAATCACTGATTTCTGCCAAACACCACTGCCTGAGACAGAGCATCTGATAATGGGAGATGATCACCCACAATCCCTCAGAGAAACATTGAGAAAGAGAAAGAGAGAGAGAGAGAGAAGAACCATTGGCTCAGCTGTGATCATGTGACATCAGGCATCACGTACTCGTCCTGCAAGACATCGCTCGTTTATCAAGTTAAAATTTATTAGAAATGTTTGCTCGTCTTGCAGAACACCCACAAAAAAAGCTACTCGCAATCAAGGTTTTACTGTATAAGCAAGCGGTCAGTGAGATCGTCGAAAGTCTAGTGCAAGGCAGGCAAAAATAAAGATTGTGTAGAGCAGTGACAACAAGGAAAGGATTCAGATTTGGTGGCAGCTGTCTCTGTTTACCTCTCACCATGGAGAGAGTTGCTCCTGAGTGGACCCGGCCTGCAGGCTGGAAGTGATGATAACAAGGGACAGCTGCTGGTATGACAAACGAGCGTGTGGGGAGCACAAACAATTCTCCAGCAAGGAAACATTTCCCTGAAAAACAGAGCTTCCCTGTAATGTTATCCTCAAGGTCCACATTAATGGTCGACGCTACAAACAAAACCGAGTTATAATGAGTACCTTTGTGCACATTCCCGTGAACTCAAAACATCCTTGGAGGGAATTCAAGTTTGGTCCAATGCTTGATTCTAGCCTTCCATATTTCATGTGATGGTATAGTTCCACCTTATAAATATGAAATGCTCAATGAAACCATATGCAATCGCATCGCAGTGCGTACATGACATGAAAGCTGTGTTTATATGACATCAAAAACATGGGAAAAATGAATATCCCACTTGCCACCTGGATATGCGGGCTCTAGGTTGGAGAGCAAGTGTATATTTAATATTACGCCAAGACTCTCTGAATAATAGGTTCCTTTTCACTCCAGTACATTGTTGTTACCTAGATCTATCTTTAAATTAAGGCATGGAGGGGCGCCTGGGTGGCGCAGTCGGTTAAGCGTCCGACTTCAGCCAGGTCACGATCTCGCGGTCCGTGAGTTTGAGCCCCGCATCAGGCTCTGGGCTGATGGCTCAGAGCCTGGAGCCTGTTTCATATTCTGTGTCTCCCTCTCTCTCTGCCCCTCCCCCGTTCATGCTCTGTCTCTCTCTGTCCCAAAAATAAATAAACGTTGAAAAAAATAATAATAAAAAAAAAATTAAGGCATGGAGGAGTGCCTGAGGTCATGGATCCTTTTTAAGATTCTCTGCCCCTCTCTCCCAGTCTCTCCTGCTCTCTGTTTCTCTTCATCTCTAAAGAAAAAAAATTAAGGCATGGAAATTTTATTTTTGAACGAGATTATTCTTGAAAACCTTGAAATATTCAATCCACCTTTAGGGATAGGTAAAAGCTTAAATCTATAGTAAGAGAAGTTAGAGGTATTATTTGCTCCACCTGGTCTCTGACTTTCTTCCCTTCATCGGTTCCCATAAAATAATGTTGTTCATGATATATGAATGCACAATGTTACAAGCATCTGGCCCTCATGTAGAGTCTACGCCACCATTTTTCCATCCCCAGAGTAGCTCAAACAGGTTCAGAAAAAAAGCAGGGAGAGGGTAGTGAGGGCTGGAGTGTCATGGATGTAACAATGAAATCACACCATCGTGCTGAGTTGATATTCCTCAGTCATATTCACAACTTCTATGTGAATGCAGGTCAAATGCTTTGATCTTTGAGCAAACCCAAGCCCCTCTCCCCAATGCACAGCAAAGCTAATCCCTAAAAAGGTATGCAGCAAGGAAAGAGTTTATTCAAGAGGCAGCCAAATGAGGAGATGGGAGGACAAGCTTCAAATCTGCCTCCCCAGAGGGGGAGAGAGCAACTTTTTTTATAATCATAAGGGCTGAGATTTCATACACATCGATTAAAAGGGTAGAGAAACTCGTGATTATTCACAAGGAAAGAGGGGCACGCGCACCGAGCAAACATATTTGTAATATACATCCCATGTTCACTTTGGGACAGAGACTTAACATCAGAACACAACAAAATTCAACCCCTGCCATCAAAGGTTGTGGTAGGACAAGGAAGAGGGGCTAAGGGCATGCTCCGAAAGGTGGTGTAAACTGGGTGGGGTCTTGTTATCTTGGGTCGGGAAGGCAGGACCTTGCTTGTTTATAGGTTGGAATCACATCAGTTGAACTCGAGTCCAGACTTCTACAGAGTCAGCTAGTGAGTTTGGTGGCAGGGTCTGAGAAGCTGATTAGGGGGAAATAGTTCTCTGAAGAACAGGCTTTAAACTTTCTGCATGTTTCAAAAAACGAAACAAAACTTGCTGTTTGTTTCAATCTCATTAGCCACGTGGGGCACAGTGGCTGATCTGCTGAAATCATTCTTCGCACTGCAAATTTAAAACAGGTCCTTATCACTACACCCAACGCAAGAACACTCTCTAAAAACTCATTAAACTGATTACATTTGAATAATCAAATAATTTTTATAATGCACCATCCAAACTATGACTTTAGCCCAGTTTGTTTTCAGCCATCAAGATCACTGATAGAATTTCTAAGCCATCACGAAGAAAGCCATTGCAAAATGTCTGGCCGGGGGCGTGCCCACCAAAAAGAACTTCCCGGTGTTGCCCCTGAAAATACCCTGTACTCAATATTGAACTTCATTCACGAAGACTTCCATATAAGAGCTACTAAATCTTCACAAAAATGCTATCTATCTTATCAAAGGTGTAATTAAATGAGCCACATGACCGTGGTATAGATTTATCTATGGCTGATATCCTATAGAAGACAAGTGCTTAGAATATATGACCTAAGGGGGAAATCACCTGGAAAAAAACAAAACAAAACAAAACATGTTTCCCCCTACGATAATTCTATTTTTAGGTTGAGTGCCTTCCTAAGTTATGTAGAAGGTAGCCATCTTCTTTTAGATGCAGGTCAAATTAGACATTATCCAAAGAGCATCAGCAGGGAATCCAGTTGGTAGAAGGAAGGTTTTACAGACTCCAGTGGCCTCACATGCTATTTGGAAATCGGTGCAGCTGTGGTTGCTATAGGGATGGAATCCCGTAAGTATCCCATCTGCTGCAAGAGGGACAGGTTGCAAGCCCCTCACAGGTCTTAAGAAGAAATGAAGCAAACAAATGACTCATCTGGTTAGGAAGGCTGGTTTGCCCAAGTAGCTATTTCAGCAGATTTCAAGCATATGCATGCTACGAATATTTGGTCAAGCCAGAAAAGTCTGAAATTTCAAAATTAGTGCCAAAAATTACCCAAACTTCGATCAACGACTTTGAACCTGTGCATGTTACCCAAGCACGGGGTGTTGCGACATTTTCTGTGTGTAAAATGTAGCAAATGTACTTTTATTGAAGTGTTGAAGCCACGTTTTCCAGAACAATTAATATTAGCTTCTAAACCAAATGAAGGGCTCATTTAACAGACTCATTTTGGAGAACACAGCAATAACAGACTTGTGCGATGACTCCATATGGAATGCCAGGGTCTCACACATGCTGGAGAAAATTAACTCAAAGTTGTCTGAAACTATTTTTAGCATTGTCTCTCATCACAAAACGGAAAGCTTGATTTAAAAACCTGGGCATGTGCTAATAATATGACTTGTCAACGCCTGCATCCATCCAGACTAACAGAATTAAATAAGGTCCACGGTAGCACATTCTGAAAAATTAGAAAAGCCCTTGTTTCTTGGATTCTCAAAAAGAAATCAAATATCCTGAAGGGAAATTGGGCTGTTGGACACTGATATGGTAGAGAATACAAAATATTTGAAAATACCAGTGAGAGCAGCTGCTACAGTGCATTTTTCTATTAAAATGAGGTTTTGCCTCTTATTTGGTGGAGAAAATATAACGGTTGCTGACTAACGTAGTTTTCATTTTATATAAATTTAAAATTACGCAATATTGCTAATGCAGCAGAACCATGTTTAGGTAAACTGGATCCTCAAAGCATCTCCTATAGAAAGGCATATCTAAGTGAAATGGGATCTTTTAGAAGTCGTCCCCTGAATAGCCTAACTCTTCAAATATATCACCACAGAAATTCGATGTTACTCACAAGTTCTGTTACTCAAAATGGTACCTCTGTAGGTCTTTCCTACCAAACAGTCCCTAAAAAAAAAAAAAAAAAAAAATTAGCCATGTGCCCTAGAGGGCAGACAGCTTAACTCCAGAGACTCACAGGAGAGGCAAAGGGGATATATCTATGGTCCAACATTCTTGTTGAACAAAAAAAGACAGCTAGAAGATAGGTGAGTTTCCATAGAAAGCAGATAACACACTCAGACACGACCTTACTAATCCCAAGTTGAGTGTCTTCGGGTGGCCTTGCTTCCTCTCCTTCTGCTACAGCTCTCCTTCTGGGGTTCTGTCTTGGCCATTGCTTACATGCCCATACCCTCCCAACCTCCACCACCATCAAAACATAAAATTTGGACGCCATTTTTTCTCAATTCCCCATGGTGTTCCCGTGTTATCTAATTCATGCTAAGTTGTTAATGACTGATAATGAATTCATGTGGGCATCTCTCCCACATGATGTATTTGAAGTTTTTAGCAGAAACCTTGTTTTTTTAACGCCATTAATTAAGAGATGATATATTTTCGGCATTAGGTAGAAGTGACTGAAAGATTCTTTGGAGCAAGACAAGGATGCAGCAAGGGAGATTTTTCCATCCCTCTGATTTTTGCCACATGTGAAATGGTCTATTCTGCTTAAATGCAGGACTTGATCTTGGTTTACCCTACATGCAATGTATTATAAAACGACCAAACACAATTATTTTTATACTGAGGTAATTTTGATATCATCAAAGGAATATTCTCTAAACAGCATTATATATACAGTTTACATAAATGTAATATACATTTTGTTTTATTAGTTCTCTGAAAATTTGTGGTCCATTCAAGACAGACAAAGCTTAATATATTAAATGAGGTAGAAAATCAGAATGACAAGGCTTAGAATAACCAGGGATGGCCAAGTCATTGGTTTAACAGATTTACAACCATGGAAGAGAAAGATTAAAGACAAGGTTGACTAACCAGGAAGCAACTAGTGAAGACACCAATTTTGTAAGATTTTATTTTAGACAAATATGCCTGACCATCTTTAAAAATTCAAATCAACAAGGGTGCCTGGGTGATTCAGTCAGTTGAGCATCCAACTTCGGCTCAGGTCATGATCTCAGGCCTGTGAGTTTGAGCCCCACATTGGGCTCTGTGCTGACAGCTCAGAGCCTGGGGCCTGCTTCAGATTCTCTCTCTCTCTCTCTCTCTCTCTCTCTCTCTCTCTCTCTCTCTTTCTCTCTCAAAAATAAACAAACACTAAGAAAAATTTTTCAAAAAATTCAAATCAACAAAATATCTCAGTACAGACTTGGCATACCAAAGCAGAAAGCAAAGATTCAGATATTTCCAGATTCTAGAATCAGGGTCAAAGATGAACTGGGTATAAAATCTTCCCCTTCCTTCTCCATTTCCTCCTCTTCTTCCTTCTCCCTCCGTCCCTCTCTCTCCTTTCTTTTCTTCTTCCTTTTCTTCCTTTCTTCCTTCTTTCAT
Organism: Herpailurus yagouaroundi; assembly: GCF_014898765.1. NCBI lineage: Eukaryota > Metazoa > Chordata > Mammalia > Carnivora > Felidae > Herpailurus > Herpailurus yagouaroundi. The sequence goes on from NW_024412433.1 coordinate 13,491,828, forward strand.
TCATCAACTCCCTAAGGCCAACAGTTCTAGAAACGAAGGATACAGTAGTGAGCAAAACAGTCAACAGTGCTTCTCTCCAAAGATACATTCTAGTCAGAGAGGACAGACAGCAGTGTCTACTGAGGTGACAAGTGCTATGAAAACCATGGATCAGGGTAAGGGCATGGAGTGTTGGAAGGGGCACTTCCAGAGAGGATCTCTGCAATGAGAGTGATATTGGGCGGGGAGAAAAAGCAATTGAACCGTGATATTGGGATGAAGCATCCAGAATGCAGACCAAACGGTACACTCAGAAACCCTAAGCAGGTATGCTGGACCCTTTGAGGAAGGGCCAGGAGATCACGGTGCCTGCAGCACAGTGAGCAAGAAAGTGGTGACCACAGATGGAAGAATACAGGTCACTGAGGGCCATATTGGGAGGGCTTTCTAAGCCAGTGTAAGGATTTTTTTTTTTTTTTAAGAAGTGATAAAGAGATTTGAGCAAAGGAAAATCATTTGCTCATTTACATTTTCAAGGGAACTTACGATTTTGAACCAACGTTGAATCCCCAAATACGTTAATCTAATGTCTCGTAACAAATATCAGTTAAAAGCATTACTTTATTGAAACAAGATACGAAAGAGTAACGAACCTGCACAATCGGCACAACTGGAAAGGTTCTGGAGAAATTATTATTTTTTTAATGTTTATTTATTCATTTATTTATTTGAGAGAGAGAGAGAGAGAGAGAGAGAGAGAGAGAAAGTGTGAGTCGGGGAGGGGCAGAGAGAGAGAGGGAGACACAGAATCCGAAGCAGGCTCTGGGCTCCCAGCTGTCAGCACAGAGCCCGACGCGGGGCTCAGACTCACCAGCCCGGAGATCATGACCTGAGCCGAAGACGGACGCTTAACTGACTGAGCCACCCGGGCCCCCCTGGAGAAATTATTTTTAAAAAATCAAGATCTCGGGGCGCC
>NW_024412433.1:13497782-13575365 GCF_014898765.1 Herpailurus yagouaroundi
GCTCGCATTTCACAGAGGAACAGAGTCCTTGAGACGCACAGGGATGAAGACAGAGCTCAGATAAATGCAAAACTCTTCATTTCTGCCTTGTTTCTCTTCCCAAAACATCCTACTCTACTTTAGAGATCCTAAACACATGGGTTGAAAAGCATAAAATAGATCGAAATTAATTAAATAATGTTTTTGAAGGAGATCCATCAAAGCAGGACCTTACACTGCTCTCCTAGAATCCAGATGTTATGTAGAGAATTTTGTTTGTTTGTTTGTTTGTTTGTTTGTTTGTTTGTTTGTGTTAAATGGAACCAATCAGTGGAAACCTGGAAACCAGGCCTTTGGCTTCTAAGCCTCTCCTGGCAACTTTACTTAATTAATAGCTGGCAGCTTTATTTTTAGAGATGGCGTGCAAGAATCCGTACGGAATAACCAATAATGAAACGCGCAAAGGGATTTACCAAGGACCATGTCAAAACTAAAAGAAAAAAAATCGAAAGGAGAAAACAATAAGGAGGATGATATTTGAATTATCTTACTCATTTAAAAATATGGACAGTGAATTTGTTGGAACAGCTTTATTTTATTTATTTACATTCAAAAGAAAAAAGTTGACTATATTGACAGGAAATAATTAAAAACCCATTTAATAAATCAATATTTGCAACTATTTCTTTCAAATCACCTGTTAACAAATCACCAGCTAACTCACAAGGAATAAGCACAATTTTGTAAGCTTTTTTTTGTAAGATGAAATGTATATTATGAATAAAAGATCGATGATCACAATAAGCTATCACTTTGCACCCTGATTGCATGCTCAGAATCTGAGCCCAGGACAGTATAAAGAACATCCCAGTATGGACATCAGCCAAAACTTCAAAATTACATTCAAGATTTTATTTATGCTGATGATTAGACATGACAATGAATCCACTGACTTCAAGATATTGAAGTTGGCCTTCCAAATATTTAAAAGCATATAATTTTCTCAGAACATGGATTTAAAGAAAGGTCATCTAAATTTGCAAAACATCTTAAGCTCATAATAATGCAGGGAGTATACTTTTTCCTAACCGGTAATCTATTGACTTTTACTAATTGTGAAAATGAAAATAAAACTAGGAATATTCTAATGCTAATTACGCAGAATTATGCATTCACTAATTATGTATATACCAAAATATTATGCATATACTATGTATTATGTATGTACTAGTTACATAGTATTTAGTATTTTTCTGAGACTGGGGGGAAATCCATCGCTTTTGGACCAAGAACTTACTCATCTACAGTCCTGTGTTTGGGGACGATGTGTTCAAGCATTTCAGGTTTTCTAGTAAATGTTAGTATAAGTCTAAAATGGCAGAGCATTTACTAACTTTCAGATCTATAGTCTTTTTTTTTAATTTTTTTTAACATTTATTTATTTTTGAGACAGAGAGAGAGAGAGCATGAACAGGGAGGGTCAGAGAAAGAGGGAGACACAGAATCCGAAACAGGCTCCAGGCCCTGAGCTGCCCGCACAGAGCCTGACGCGGGGCTCGAACCCACAGACTGTGAGATCATGACCTGAGCGGAAGTCGGACGCTTAACCGACTGAGCCACCCAGGCGCCCCTCAGATCTATAGTCTTTTATGAACGATTTTAATGTGTATCACCTACATACCTTTAAAAACAAAGAAAGAAAATGATTTACAGATATCAGCATAAAGAAGGAGAATTTAATGTATCTTCTGTATCATCAAGGTTTCAATCTTCTGTTTATGGCCTCGATTGTATTTATACCATTATTATTTCCATTATTACACTACTGTTATAATACTAAATACATTTGTATGGCCTATTAAGTCTTCAAGTACTTTCATAGCCTCTCACTAGATCTTTAAAACAAGCCTTTGAAGTAAATATTACCAGCTCCCTTTTACACATGAGATTCCTGAAGTTGGGTGAGTAATTGGTGGAGGGGAGAGTCAAAGTGAGGGTCATAAAACTGTTATTTTTGTGGTTGTTTAATGGGAGTTTTGTGATGGCTTTACCAATGTGGGAGTGCAGAGGTATAATCCACAGCATCTATATTTAAATAATTTATAATAATAGTTGGGAATGACGCACAAGAAATCCATTTGGCTGATAAAGAGTATACTCAATAAACCCACTTAAAACCTTTGGTAATAAGTGATTATAGCAAGATTCAGCATACAAGTTTAACATATGAAAGTCAATTGCTTTCTTACAAGCCAACAATAAGCTATTGGAATGTTAAGTTAAAAACACAATATCATCTATAAGAGCAACCCCTATCCCCCCAAAACAGAAATATCAAGGTGTAAATCTAACCAAAAAATATATAGGATTCATTTCTGGGGAACTAAAAAACTGTTCTAAATAGATGGAGAGAAATTCTGTGTTCATGCACTGGGGGACTTGACGTTGTTGTTAAAATGCCAGTTCTTCCCCCAGTTGCTCTGTAGATTCAGTGCAATCCCAGCCAAAATCCCAGAAAGCCACTTTGTGTATATAGGCAAACTGACTCTCAGATTTTTATAGAAAGGGAAAAGCCTATAACAATAGTCAAAACAATACTAAAGAAGAACAAAGTTGGAAGACTGACATTTAACAGACTTCAAGACTTAGTTGAAAGCTTTTCCAGCTATACTAAACTTTGCATAAAGTAATCAAAACAGCACAGTATTGATGAACAAATAGACACAGATAAATGCAGCAAAACAAGAGAGCATTTTTCCTCTTAGGAAATGGTTGTACCAGTGAATTAAAGTAACTTGGCAAATAAGTATTTGTACTCATGCTAAAAATCACTGTTTTTTTCACCAATAAATAAATAAATAAATAGGACAAAGAAGTAATTCAGGACAGAAAAAAAAAATCATTACTCTAATCACCATACTACCTTCTCTAAAATACGAATTACTTTGTGATTCACTTCTACAGTAAATTATGTCAAGGATTATTCATTTCTACTCAACAATTTTTCCCATTCCTTTTCCTTTTGATTTTGTTTTTGAAAAAGTGTCCCTTTCCCCATCCATGTGATTCCAGTAACAACATGAAATAGAGTGCCCACTCATTCCCAGGATCAACAGGTTGGCACCAGTTGGTTCATTGTGTATAATGCAACCTGCACCAATCAGAAAACTGCTATTTTATTTATTGGCCTTAACAGATGAAGGGTTTCTCTCCCTTCTTGCTCTCACATTGTAAAGATACAGACTTAGGGCTCTCCACAACTCTCTTTCCTGCAGCATGCGAGAATGAGGTTAACCTGTGAAAAGCAAATCTGAAGATGGAAGGAAAAAGATATTTGATAATGTTATTTTGATTGAGTCCTTGGATTGATCATGCTTAGACTTCCTAGCTGTGTGAGACAAAATCTATGGGAGTTTTTGTTGTCCATTGTGTCGGCGTTTCTGTCACTTCCAACAAAAATTGTTCTTAACAAAACAAGTTTTTCCTTGAAAATACAACTTTTAAATGAATAGTAACATGGTAACATAATAGCAGATCTACAAAAAGTTAATTATAGAAGAAACTCAGGGCTGGTTCTGTATGCCTATATGGTCAGTAAGGCCTACATCTATTCTAATTGGTCAATATTTATGCCCAACCAATCATTTAAATATTTTGGATATCATAAACTTGAAGAAAGAGAGGCCAGAGAAACAGGTATATGAAAGTAAAAATGCTCAATAAACTATGAAGTGCTATAGAAATGTTAATTATTGATGATTTCCTTCAAATAATCCATGGAACTTTGCCCATTTTCACTCACTGAGAGCTCAATAAGGAAATGCATCACTAACAGGAATCAAATTTTTCCTACAAAGTTTCACTTGTTCCAGTGTATCGAGTGGGTTCCCCAAATGTTGGTGCCAGTCAGGTGAAGACAAGTAGGAAGGCTCATTGATCCAAGATAGAACTATTGACAGCTTGTGACCAAAACAGTTCAATGAATTTTTCCATATTCTGTTGTGTGAAACATACCCCAACAATTTATCACTGCCCAACTCGGAGAATTTCAGGCTTTCCATGAATTCAAAGATTAAACTCATAGCTTTTAAGGAACTGTTCATTGAGGCCACACATATTTTTTGTTTCTTAATACAAGATGCTATCAGCATATTTTTTCATATTTGTATTTTTAATCTTGGTAATGGTGCCATATTTCCCTGGTGATTTCTACTTCTGTGTATAACCTTCCTACATTCAAGTTTATATGTGTAATCTTTATAGTTTTAAAGCATGAGATAAAACCAATTCCTCTTTTTCTTCCAAATAATCATTTTGAAAGAGAACCTTTGTACTCACCAGTATATTTCACTTGTGTCTTGTATTGTGTATTGTGTCCTTGCATTGTGATTTCTTTGCAAGCCTTTACAGTGCACTTTTACCCTATCTTTACATTTCCATAATTTCTGACATAAAGTCTGCAATTCAACCTTCTTACAAACTGATATATAATCCTAGATTTTTAATGATTTATACAGGATAAAAATAATCGAAAGCCTTCTCATAAAGGTTAGCATTATGTTTTCTACCATTCGGTCCTCTTTCTAAATGACAGAGATATGATATGGTTCGCTAATCCTTTGTCCATGAAGATAAATGCCATCTTTAAGAAACTCAGTGTATTTTCTTCTTCAAACCTTGTCCAGCTGTACATATATTTCTAATATGTGTCTATCTCCTTGGGGGTCCTTCTGCTCAACTTGGAAGACTGACAATAATACCACCTGAGCCCCGTCTCATCAATGGCCAATACTCAGCTGGGTTTTCAAGCTGAAAGAAACTGAAGATCAAACCTGTAGCCTTTAAGGTTTTGTGTATGATACCCAGTGGGAAGATAGTAAATAAAAGACCATAATATCACACATAAAAAGGAAAATCAAATAAAATGAATAAAGGACTTTTTAAAGACTCTTTTTTACATTAGGACTGCATAATGATCCCAAATTTCAGACACACTAGCATGAGCTCAGATTATTGTGATCACATGGGCGGAAGCCCAGGGTGGGCTTGTGTATAGATGAATTTCTGTTTTGCCCACGTATGCAACCAATGGAGTCGGGTTCTCTTCCCACTGCAGCACATGACGCTTTTTTTTTCCTGCGGAGACAGAAAGCAAACATTGGGCCAGGCTGGTTGATAGCCAATAGTCTATAATTTGCTGTTGGGTGAATGGATGGATGAACAAATGAGTGAGTGAAGTGTCGTTCTCTTCACCTTACCGTTAGTTTAAACTAAATTTTGTCCGTATTTGTGTACCCAATGTCAGTTAAGAATTTTTGTAACGTGACAGTTTGCCCAGAGTCCAATATGCTAATGATCCTGGGTAACAATTCTAAAGTGATTCAGAATGTGACTATCATTACAAAGAAAAAAAAATTGAAACACATCAAGCATCACGGTACAGGATACAATTTTTTTTAATCATTAACAATGAAGGGAAAGGGAGAGGAAAGCATTAAAAGGCTCATCTTCAAACAAATCAAATATGAGATGTTCACAAGCAACCCATTTAAGAAGGAAATTGTCTTCTCTGACCTTTGCAATGTCCGTGAAAGATAATATACCCAAGGTATCCGAAAGATTAAAGGTGTGTTTACTAAGAATTAAGACTAGTGGTGAAGCACAATTTTACTTTCAAACTTTGTTTTGTAAAGAGACTATTTCACCCCGACTTATGGAATATTGAATTACTGAAGACTGCACCCGTCTTTGACCAGCAAAAAGGTCACACGATGCAAAGGATAATAACTTATAAATATGGCATATTTCAGAGAGAAAAGAATATTTAAAAGATAATCAGCAAGTCTGACCTTTTGGATCACCCGTTCATTTTTTACAGTGTAAAAGCATTGATGTATACTTAACTTCTCTTCTCACTTGGATAGAGTGTTTCTAAGAGCTAGGAGAGAGGAGAACCCTTCCCATCCATTCCGGTACTAATAGGCTCTGTCCTGTATCTCTCTCTGTGTTAATACACACACATGTTCATGCACAAACTTGCAAGGAATAAACCATTTTAATTCTCTAAATTCAAAACGATAGCAAGGTTTCTCTCCTCTTCAACTCAAAGCTCCTTTAAAAAGTAGATACTCCCGCTATCCCGCTCCTCATGCTTTCCATAATTCATTCATTCAGTAAATGTTCATTTTTGGACCTCATCTGTGCCAGAAATTGTTGTATGTGCTGGGAAATCAGCAGCAGGCATAACAGGCAATCCTGAGGCATAAGTATCTTACATTCTAGTGTGAAGGAATTAGACAACAAACATCATGAATAAGTAAAGCATGTGGTACATCACTTCCATGGATGAAAAAATCAATCACAGTAAGTATATCAAAGCTTTGAGTGAGGCAGCAATTTTTAATGAGATGGTTAGAAAAAGAGCAAAGACTTGATAACAGTGAGGGATGTAAAGTCATACAGAGAAAGACAGATACCATATGTTTTCACTCTTATGTGGATCCCAAGAAACTTAACAGAAGACCATGGGGGAGGGGAAGGGAAAAAAAAAAGAGGTTAGAGAGGGAGGGAGCCAAAGCATAGGAGACTCTTAAAAACTGAGAACAAACTGGGGATTGATGGGGGGTGGGAGGAAGGGGAGGGTGGGGGGTGGGCATGGAGGAGGGCACCTGTTGGAATGAGCACTGGCTGTTGTATGGAAACCAATTTGACAATAAATTTCATATTAAAAAAAAAAAAAAAGTGAGGGATTAAGCCAAAGGGATAAGGGGTAGTAGAATGCTCTAGGCAGAGAGAAGAGCCAGGACAAAGGTGACAGGGTGGAGTGTGTCTGCTGAGTTTGAGAAACAACAGGATGCTAGGGTGGCCAGAGGCCCTGAGCAGAGAAAGAGTAAATAGGAGATGAGGTCAGAGAGGGGAAGAGGGCATCAGAAGACATATAGCTTCGTAGGGCTTTAGAAACACTGCTTTTAGAGGGCTTTTAACACAAGAGTGGCATAACTTGACTTAAAACAGAACTTCAAAAAATTTAAGTATCTACTCTGTTCATGCTTCAGGTAGTATTCAACGCATACCAATCCACCCCAAACTTCCTTGCTTACATCGATAAATGCCTTTCCAGGTCACGATTTTAGTGGGAAAATGCTTTGTGCCCCAGCACTATAGCCGGTGCCGGGAGCCTCCAGAAACTGTGTGAATTGTAGCAAGTAGACCAAAAATCTAAAAGGCTTCAAATCTGGCTGGAAAACAAAACCCCAAACAAAAACAAAACGTTGCAGAAAAGCCAACCAAGTAGTAAATGACATGGGAGGGAGGTGGGACTCCAGCCCTGAGTATCATTGTACAAATTCCTCCTCTTCTGAATCGAGGTCATCCCTGTGTACCGATCGGCTCAGCGCTCAGATGTGATGGTGCGCACACCCTTCGTGTCGTTGAGGGACACGGAGGTCATCACGACAAGCTTTGGTGAACCTCCGAACAATGCCCTCTCCTTTTCCAAATCTGGCATGTGGCCCCGCCCTCATCCTTGGGAGACCTGGGCTTCAGAGAGCAGAAGTGAAACCTCCCTCAGCCACTCTGACATTAGTTTCTATACTAATCATCTCGGGGATGAAAAGGAATTTTCCTCCACAGATGACTCAAGCCCTTTACAGGAAAGGTTGTAGGTAATGACATCTTTTGCTGACTACAGTGGTACTTTTCCCAGATATGAGCACTTAGGTATCTCAGTGTAAGTGAATTAAGATTTGAAACCCTTTCATGAGAGCAATCAGAGAGCTTCAGTGTCCAGTCAGTACCACGCTCTGTTTCCAGCAGCTTCTTCACCCATGCCCCACCACTACCCTGCCAGAAACATGAGAAGAAGCACCTTATTAGGAATCCCTTTGATCCCTTTTGTCCAAACTCTACGGACTCCCCATAGAGCTTACAAACATTTCCCAGACATGCGTGCAAATCTGAAATTATAAGACCATCAGACATACGATGGATAGTTCTCTCCTGGCAATGAGAATAGTGGATGATGCAAACTTACATGGTAGATCATTGCTCTCCATCCTTTTCCCATCTTTTGAATCCACGGGAGGGAGAGAGACCATAATTCGGTGTTTTCAGAAGAAGTGGATGCATTCCCTGAGTAGAATCCTGTCTCCCTTCAATGGTGCTCATATACACAGCCATTCCGGGAAAGGGGAAAAAACAGTGAGGCTTTAAAGCCTCACGACACCCAGCAATTTACAATAAACTATATCCCGTTAATCTGTAACACTCGACACGCTAGCGTGAAATCCAGGGTCTTTTAGGCTAAAACCTAAAGCAAAGGAATATGCTACACTTGAAAGATCCCAGCTCCTGAACCCAGACATCGACTAGCTGTGCAAATTCCAAACCCTCTGATCTGTGTGTCTCTCATTATAAATCAGGGCTGTGAACCCCAATCTAGCAGAGTTGTCGTGAAGTTCGGTGATATGAGACAAAATGCCCAGGGACGCCTGGGTGGCTCAGTTTGTTAAGCGTCCGACTTTGGTTCAGGTTCATGGGTTCGAGGCCTGCATCGGGCTCTGTGATGACAGCTCAAGGCTTGGAGCCTGCTTTGGACTGTGTGTCTCTCTCTCTCTCTCCCCCTCTCTCTCTCTGCCCATCACCCCCCATTCGCACTGTGTGTCTCTCTCTCTCTCAAAAGTAAATTTAAAAAATGCCCAACACCACACTTAATATTACAAGGTAGTTGCAATTAGAAATAATGCTAACTGATATGTCTAAGTGGTGGGCATCATGATAAATGCTACTCAACATCATCACAATTAACCCAATAAGAACCTTATGAGGTAGATACACCTATTAACACTTGGGTTGCCAGATAGAATCCAGGATGCCCAGTTCAATTTAAATTTAACGTGCCCTCCGGTATCTTGGACATACTGAACACTAAAAAAGTTTTTGTTTATCTACATTCAAATTTAACAGAGTATAATGTGTTTTCATTTGCCAAGCCTGACAACCCTCTATTATGCCCATCAAATGTAGACATAGAGCACTGATGACATGTGCCCAGGGTCACAAAGCTCGCAAGTTGTTAAAAAGAGATTTGACTCCATCAGTGTTTTCAGAGCCAGGCCACTGGAAGCTTAGGTTATGCCATTACCATCACCGTTGCCATTCCAGGCAGCAGCAATAAATTCAGGGTGCCGGGGTTACTCTGCGCTCTTACTTGGGATCCCGGGAGAGTGAGTCTGGCTCTTCCCAATCGGGGATTTCTGACTTAAGGGATTCCAGCAAGAATCCAGGCAGTGAAGCCAACGAGAAGAACAGAAGAGATGGTGTGAGGAAGCTTCTACAGCACTTGTTACTTATGCTGACTTGACCAAGGCCAGCCATATGAGGAGACTCTTTATCCTTGACCTGGAGGTCCAATTTCCCATCACACACTCTCGCTTGATGGGAACTCCCAAATTTGCCCAACAGCATCACCAGCTAAGTTACTAAATAATAGGTCCAGGTCTCAAACAAGTCTGTATACTTATCAACGAACACTGATCTGAAATATCCTTCTTCAGTGTGAAGAAACACAGCAAGAGCCAAAAAACACTTAGCGACCATGTTTTTAACTCATGAAGAGTGGGTTCCATCCCAATCCTTCCCCAATACTAAGGACTATATAAGAGATGTATCTGGAAATCTTTTTCAGTAGCTAAATTGGGTCACCTGACATAGAAAATGTTCTTCTCTGGGTCTTTCTATTCAACCTGAAACTAGCAGACTTCGAGGAGAAGGAGAATGAAAGAATGGTATTTTACTAAATGCAATCGTTACTACGGTCGCTGAGGCTGCAATAAATTGCTCTCTGACCCTTTTTTGTTCTCTTTTGCATGTTACTCTGCGTGGTACGCCAGCCTATGGGAGTAACTCCTCTCACATGGCTGGTACAAACACCTCATAGTTACAGGCTTCCCCTGTAATGGAGAAAGTGAGTGATTGATTCGGGTTGTTTCCTTGACCTTGAGGGAAATATGAAATCACTGGTGTAAGGAAAAAACACAAAACCTCCACCCCCAGGAGGTCTGCTGATTCCACCAATTGTGATTAGCTACAAATTGACAGAAAGGCAACAGATATGCAGAAAAGGCCAAGAAAGCGTCAAACCCCATTCTGCAGCTTGTTCAATCATGAAGGGGGAAATAACCATTTGTCCCAGCCTCCTATATCATGTTCTTTTGCTACAAGGCAGAATCACAAGCTAACGCCAACACAGATATCTCTGTCCCTTTCCTATCACGGTCAGTGTGAATTATAGCAACATTGTGTAAGGAATTGGCTTGTATCGAGGCAGTCCTGGAACCTCATAAAGGACTTCCTGAGTACAGAATAGATTTTACAATGTCTGAGAAGCAAATTATGCACCACGGTACCCTGATAGGTCCTATTCATCTTCAGCCCTTGACGATAAGATGTTGGCTGGGAATGCTAAGGTCTGAGGTCTTCTCCTACTGGCACCTGTGCCTTCTGCATAATCTCAGACAAGACCGGGACAGGAGCTTCTCTGGAATGTGTATATCCATACACAGCATGCGTATATTTTCCAGCCCTATGTGGTCTGAGTTGAATTGTGTCCCCCCCAAAAGACACACTGAAGCGCCTGTGAATGAGACCTTGAAGTCTTTGTAGACGTAATCAAGTTAAGATAAGCTCGTACTGGATTAAGGTGGACCCTAAATCCAATTGTCGTCATTCTTGTAAGGCCACACAGAGACACGCAAAGCGAGAAGAAGGCGTGCTAAGGCAAAGGCAAGGAGCATCAAGTGTGGCCGGCAAGCTAGAAAAGCCAAGGAAGGCTCCATCTCCAGAGCCTTCAGGGAGGTTGGCCCTGCAACCCCTTGATCTCAGACCTTTGGCTTCCGGGGATTTGAGAGAATACATTTCTGTTGTTTAAAGCCACCCAGTCCGGGTGATTGCCTACAGCAGCCCCAGGGAGTGAATGCACTATGCACACGCACGTATAAAATGTATGAGGAAGATACGATTGGGGGATGATGGGGGGTGGGGGGAAGTCATAAGAAAAAATCTGTCTCTTGTCTTCTAGACCTAGAATCTAATTGAGAGAATCGGTCAAAATAGCAAAGTTTCCAGCAAGCAACTGCAAGGCCAAGCCCCGTCACGTGTCAGATTTTAGAGGACGAATTAGAACCATAAAGGACAAAATAAATTTTCAAAAGGAATGATTAGGTCAACGTATTGCGAGACCTGAAACTTCAAGAGCTTCTTTGACAGCGTGAACGTTACAGGGCCCCAAAGACCTAACCAAGAACTCCCTGGCTCTTACCAGATGTGCCCATCACCCAACAGGAAGACTCCCCACCCAGCTGGTACCCCTATCTCGTCCTCAACCTGAGGGGTCTGACTTCCTCACCAGCCCACACAGTTACTCAAACAAGCCAACCACGTCCTCCCACAGAGACCAGGTACCCCATCCACGTGGCACAATAAAGCCTGCCTCTCATGGCCTGCGCACTTTCGCTCTGCCCCCAGTGCAATCCCCAGGTGGCCCCGTATGGTGCACGGTGTCCTTCTCCCTGGGACTGTCAGTACATGTGATTGATAAACTGCTGTCCATCCCACCATCCAGGATCACGTGTCCTGCCCCCCTGCAATCTCCAGAACCCTAAGGCAGGAAGGAATACATCTCTCACCAACAAGATGAAGAAGAGGCAAATAAAACAGCGAGGGAAGATCATTCATTAGGGAAATCAAACTTCTGGGAGAGAGACTTTTGAACTGGATCTTGAAAAAGAGTAACAAGACCACGACCAGTAAACGGCAATTCGTGAAGAAAATATGGAAAATAACAACACAAACATGTTAACAAAGGAAGAAATTAACAAACTGAAAATGGAGGCACTCGCTCCATCATTGGAGTGGCAAGGACCACCTTGCCAGCCAGGAGTGGTTGGACTAGAACCACGGCACAGAGCCCGGTCTCACCAACCCGAGAGAGGATATGGCAGAGACCCAGGTCCGGTGGAATTACTTTCAAATAAAATTTCCAGACCATATCCAGGGATTAAATATGTCTGGAACTAAGAAGTGTAGGAGAAAATTAATCTAGCTTTTCAGTTGGGACACATGAGTTTCCTGTGATTTTTTTTCTATACTTCCCAGAATTCTACAAACATTTGTGTGGGATAAAATCAAGCCAGTTGTGAAACTCTATAGATGGCAGGCACCTAAGCCCTTGAAAAATTTGTCAGCAGGCTGTATAATTTTTGTCCAGTACATATTCTTACCAGACAAACAAACACATAACAAGAACAACAACACAACCCTAACCTTAAACTTCCTGGTTTCTCTGTAAGAGAAATTGGACAGCATTCTACTAATATTTTCCTCTCCCATGTAACACAGAAAGTTTCTAATGTTTTAATGAATTCGATTTACTGGTACTTTATCCAAACGATTGGGTTCAGTGCTTATGTATTACCTTTGTTTTTTTCTGTATTCAAGGACAACAAAGACCGTGTACTATAGTCTCCTGATGTCAACTTTTGAGAACCACAGGCAAGATTTCTTAAAACATCCTTTTAGGCCAATGAATGATCATCTCTCCTAAAAAGTAGAAAAATGGACTTATTTGAGTATTCTTTGCATTTTTGTCTGCCTTTTTCAAATGTGTTTTATGGGAATTAGTGACATAGCTACCATATGAGCAGCTGTAAGAGAAGGGAGAGAGTTCATGGAGCTGAATTACTCTCTATAATTAGTTCCTGGCTATGTTCTTGAAAGCCAATCTTATTGAGGTATAATTTACCTAAAATAAAATGGACCTATTTCAAGCTTAAAAAATAAATAAAATAAGGGGTGCTGGATGGCTCAGTCAGTTGAGCGTCCGACTTCAGCTCAGGTCATGATCTCATGGTTTGTGCGTTTGAACCCCACGTCTGGCTCTGTGCTGACAGCTCAGAGCCTGGAGCCTGCTTCGGATTCTGTGTCTCCCTCTCTCTCTGCCCCTCCCCTGTTCACACTCTGTCTCTCTCTCTCTCTCTCAAAAATAAACACTAAAAAATTTTTTATTTTTATTTTTGTTTTTTTTTTTAATTTTTTTTTCAACGTTTATTTATTTTTGGGACAGAGAGAGACAGAGCATGAATGGGGAAGGGGCAGAGAGAGAGGGAGACACAGAATCGGAAACAGGCTCCAGGCTCTGAGCCATCAGCCCAGAGTCTGACGCGGGGCTCGAACTCCCGGACCGCGAGATCGTGACCTGGCTGAAGTCGGACGCTTAACCGACTGCGCCACCCAGGCGCCCCTAAAAAATTTTTTAAAGAATAAATAAATACAACTTCCCACATCTGCCACCCAGAATGTGTATTATATATATTTAAGTAATATACTACAGTATTATGTGACATGTGTATGCTACATGTGCTGTGTATATATTAACATAATAGACTGTATGTGTATATATCATATATGTATTTACAACCTCATGGGTCTCGCTTCCTTGCCAGTGCACATAATTACTCAAATAAGCATATACATACCAAATGTATATATTATACTACATGTGTGTATATATATATATATACATATATATATAATTTATAATGATACAATATATAATATATTATACATCTTCTTTGTTTTCAAAAATTTGGCAAACATACTTTATTTTTAAATTACTAATGTACAGTTAAATAGAATATAAGATATAACATTATCAGTTATGTACACAATACAATATTTTAAAATACAACACATAATGAGATGTTTACGTATGCATATACGCATGGGTGTATGACAGAGGAAGAGGTAAAGACGTGTGTATATAATGCAACCCTGAGTACACTTTTGGGGATTTTGATGATCAATGACCAATGAGACAAACAAAGGCTGTGAAGAGGACGATGCTCTAAAATATCTAACATCACACAGGTTATTCCATTCATTTTCACATTATAAAGACTTTAACAAATCCTTTGGAGAAGTTACATCTCTAGAATTTTAAGGAAAGAGGGTCCGTCCACAGATAAAATGATATTTACTTTTATCTATTTATCTATTCAGCAAAGCAGGGTTGTTTTTATTTTTTATGTATTTTTAAAAATTTTTTTAATGTTTTATTTATTTTTGAGAGACAGAGAGAGACAGAGTGTGAGCAGGGAAGGGGCAGAGAGAGAGAGACACACACACAGAATCCGAAGCAGGCTCCAGGCTCCAAGCTGTCAGCACAGAGCCCGATGCGGGGCTCGAACCCACAAACTGGGAGATCATGACCTGAGTCAAAGTCTGACGCTCAACCGACTGAGCCACCCAGGTGCCCCAAGCAGGGTTGTTTTTAAAGCACAATGGACATTTTACGACTAGTTTCTGCTCTCAACCTGATCAGCTGTAGCCATGTTGTCATAGAGAATATGGCCTAAATCTCATATGGTCTAACCTTTTTTTATGCCCAATTACATATCATATTTTTTCCAATTGTTCTTACCTTTCAGAGGTTATAATATTAATGGCATACGAGGAGAAGCTTGATATTAATTATAAATTGGTTTGGAAACTCCAGATTTGCTGACATTTGCATAATGGCTTTCTTTTGTTCCTTTTATTCCCAGATAATTGAGTTAGAGTATCTCTCTTGAACAAATAACCTTTCGGGAAGACAATTGGACCTCATTATAACCCAGGATAAAATAAGAGTAGGTGAGACAAAGTAAAGGAATGTTTCTTTTCTCCAATCTGGAACAGAGATTCTAGAATTTAGAGTTTCCAAGCTTGGCCCTCGAACTAAAACAAAAGCAGAAACAAAAACACTGTATTGCAATCTATTTGGAAATTAAACAGACAAGGGACACTAGTGACAGTTGTCAACCTGTGTCTGCTAATCAGGTTTCTGCAGTTCCCCTGCCCCAAAGTGGATGTGGGTAAGAGAGTCTTGGGGTGGGATGTGGTCAGATTTCATTGGTCAACCTTGTCTTACCTTTCTACCATTCGAATGAATCATGCACAGACCCCGAAGTGTTAGAAAGCTCAACTCCCCCAAAACACTCTCACCCCTGACCCGTCCATGACACTCCAATTATTTTTATTATTTAATCAAATAATAAGAACTTCTTTCTTAAAATTCCAAAAGAGTGTTTATGTATCTTGGAATAATTCTGCACCATCAGTTCATGGCTCACAGGTATCACTTCACTTCCCCCCTTCCGTTTTGATCACATTTGTTTTTGTATTTCTGTTATGCTGATTTTCTCAAAGGACAATACTTTTTACCTTCAGCCTTTGTATTCTTTCTGCACCTTTGATTATTTTGTGTTCGAGGGTCATTCCCGTGTCGTGTTGATTCATTTGTTTTGTTCATGCTTAGATGGCCCTGTTATTCTCATCCTGTTTCTAGACTTCTCAACGTATCCTCCACAAAAGGTTATGAAGTGTCTTCTCCTCTACTTTGGTGTACCCGGATTGCTCTTTTAATCAGATTTTCATCTCTTTTTCTGCCTTCAGCATTTCTGTTTGGGACTATGAGTCTGGTTGATTTTAAAATCCATCAGACTCCTTCAGCAGAGTGACCCGTACTTTCATATTCTGTTGAACTATCTCATGTATTTTTACATTCATTTTATGTGCACGCTACCCTAATCCACTAATCTCTGGTAATGTTAGGCTATCCCTTTTCTCTTTTTTCTATTGACAGCTACATTTAAACCACATATTGCTACGCAGCCTAGTAATTATCATTTCTTCATGGGTTTTCAGTGAGCATCGATGCAGCTTGGTGTATTAATCCACTCTACCTCTGAAGGAAGAGCATGTACATACACTTCCCATTGAAAAATAGCACCGCAAAACCTAAAACCGATATCAAATATGGGTTTTAAAACACTGGGGAAAAAAGAAGACTCTAAGGGTTGGGAAAAGGATACAAAATAAATGGATTCTATTGAAATCTGCCATTTGATACCAAAACATGATTTTGCTGTATGCCTTTCAAATCCACATGTTTCAACAAGATTTAAAAAGACAAAACCTCCAGATAAATCGCCATTTAGTTTAAGATATTCGGCTCCTATTTTTTGCAAGTTGTAATGGCCACACTTGCATGAGTTTGCCATGCAAAAGCTAAACCTTTTTTTCATAGAATTCGAGATGTTACCATACAAATAAAGACGTTCTACCCAGTATTAACACCTACCCCAATGATTGTTCCATACAATAAATTAATGTGCTGTATTACTTAAGCTTTTGTTCCATGCTTAATTATAGGTTCCCACACTTAATTACAAATCAAAGACAATAATCAAGCCTCACTCGAAACCACTGAGACTAATGAATTTCCTATCTGTCACAGCAGGAAGCTTCCTTAATATATTTTCTCACCTCCAGACCAGGTTTGGTGCCTTACTTATATGTTCTCATAACACAATGTTTTTTCTCTTTCATAGCACTGAACACAATCATAATTATCTTAAAGATCGATGCAATTGTCAGCCGAAGTCTGTCTTCCCTCCTGCCCCCTTCTGAGACCCACGTGGGCACAGACCCAGACCTGCCTTGCTTAATGCGTGCCACTAATAACAGCTCAATAAATATCTGTAGACTGAATGTGGAATGAAAGCCAGTGTTACATATGAAAATTAACGGCTACAAAACTCCTACTACAGAACACTTTTGACCAGCTGAAGACCAGCACTTTTGTGAATGAAACCGTAAGTCCAAAATGCTCCCACTTCATAGCAAATACTCAGCTGCAACTACCATAGCAAAAAGTCATCTCCTAGAATATTTTACGCATAAGCAGTGTTATTTAGGAGCCTTTGGGTAAATGCCTTTAAGTAGATGGGGTAAATGAACGAACCGAAAAGAAAGTAAGTCCTGACCTGGAGTTTAGTTCATCACGTTGGCCAACAGTATACAATTAAACATATTAAGGCCTCTCAGGGAGAGTCGTGTTATACCTTGAAATGAACAAGTTTTGAATGGTGATCCCATTATGAGAAACAAGTCAAGTCTTACAGCTGGTCATTCTACAAAAAATGTTCTGAGAGAGAGTCATTAGTTCTTTTGTACAGTTTTGCAGTGGGCCAAGCACTATTTGCAATGCTTTTCTCTTCCTTTTATGTTATGTGTGTACGAAATCTCAATATAGATGCTTATATAGTTCACTCTATAAAGCACAGCTGTGAGATTATTGCTTACTATTACATTAAAGAAAGAAACACAATCGAGAGGCCTGGATACAGTGAATAACTGATGAGAGCTATGATTGAAATGTCTTTTTCCACATTTCCAAATGTAGCAGCAAAAAGGAGGTCATTTGCATATGCTATGGGAGTGGAATACAATCTTAATAATTTGTGCATTTTAAACCAAATCTGGTTTTTGCTGCTATTATCTGCGTTAATCAAACTATAACTTCATAATTTCCTGTTATTATTACTCCAGTCGCCATCCTATCACTTAAAAAAATTAGAGTGTGGGTATTGTGGACATTATTTACAATCAAATGTTGACATACACATTTCATTACTGAGCCAGTTCCTCTACTTAACAAAATAGAACCGGTTTTAAGAAGAAAAAGAAAGGAGAAGGGAGGGAGGACAAAGACAAAGAATTGGGGGAAGAAGGAAATTGAGGGATGGGGGAGAGAGAGAAGTAGAGTAAAGGAAGAAAGGAAGGAGGAGGGAAAAGGAGGAGGGGAGAAAAAGAATGGCTCTTAACATCCTGAAATTGCTGCTTGAAAGCTCTAGCTAGCCCTCTGCTGCAACCTGCTGGCTGACTGGAGAACTACAGGTAAGAAAACTACTAGCGGTAACAAATTTATTATACGTTGTTCATTTTAAATCCAGCAGTCTCAGTCATTTATTACACATAATTCAATGAAAGATGCAAGAAACAAAGCATCCATGTTGTCTCTCAATTAGGAAATAGATTAACTCTTTGCAAACCGTAATATATTTCCTTAGGTAGGATATGTAGGACTGATATTCCAAATTAGAAAGTGATAACCTGGCTCCCAGCCAATCTCCATTAGTTGAAGGCTTACTTCAGAGAAGCTCATTTTTACACAGATAAAATGAGCTCATGATGGGGACAGAGCACACATGAAAATCACTGTATAAGGGGAGACTGTGCTCAACATCATGTTGAGGATATGTATTTGCCCACCAGCTCTGAGACTACATCTGAATATTTTAAGTACCTGAAAGTTTTGCAAAAAAAAAAAAAAAAAAAAAAAAAAAAAAAAGACAAAGCTTCTATTATAAAATGTCCAGAAAGTTGTTTGGTGGAATTCTAGGTGGAAGTAGACATGATGTTTAGGGGTAAACTTTTTCTCTGGGCAGGCAAGGTTCACTGGTGAATTCTTGTAGTCAAAACTCAAGAATTCACTCACTCATCAGAAGGAAGGAAGCCATGGGAGGCTAAAAATGTGTTTAATAATATAAAGGATTTTTAACTGGAGGAGGAGGGTTTTCTGTCAGGAATACACATACACACAGGATTATGTTATGAGAATTTATGTTTTTCCTAGTAGGCTACAGGATGGGACTTGCGAGCCTCTGGAGCAAAGGGAAAACATTGAAATCGAGAGGCTAATGTTGGCCGGAAAGGCCCCCGCACAGATTATGGTGTCCAGGACCCCAGAGAAGAAAGGCACCATGGGATCAGTGACTTGACTCTCAGGTAAGCTTTCTTCCCATATTGCAAACATCTTATAATCTCTTCAAATGTTCAGTCCAGCTTGTTGAGGTCTTGGTTTCCAAAATTAAAAATTAAATCCCTTCAAATACAAATTTCGAAGAAAATCTTTAATGTAATGGGTTTTCACAGCTTCTGAATTTTTACATACATTGTAAGTATTTTTACATACATTGTAAAGTATGCAGGCAATTTTGAAATGAAGGAGGGTGTCATAGATTAGCAGCTGGGTCCAGAATGACTTCATTGCAAGAGAATAAACTTTGGGGTGTGGATAGAGAAAAAGCTCTCCTTAGTGACACAGGAGGCTTTCTTGGTGACTGTGGAGAATGAAAATTTGAAAGAGATTGAAAAATGTTCTTGTTCCAAAGAACTATGACAAACTAACACCAATAATAATAACATCATTTAATAACTAAGTAGTATGTCCATTCTAGAACTAAATTCCTAACAACCCTCATGAAAATTTTATCACGTGCCTTTGTTATATTTATACAGGCAAGAAAATTGAACCTTGGAAGAGCACCACTCATGTCTTACCCTTAGTATTTCCTCAGCAATATTTTCTGCAGCAATGCATGAGCCATACTGGTTGGTTCTCAAAAGAACATAGAGTCACTCTGGATTTTCCATAAGACACTATCATCTCAAGCCTCTTTTTAAAAAGGAGGGAGAGGGGCGCCTGGGTGGCTCAGTCGGTTAAGTGTCTGACTTCAGCTCAGGTCATGATCTCGTGGTCCGTGAGTTCGAGCCCTGCGTCGGGCTCTGTGCTGACCGCTCAGAGCCTGGAGTCTGTTTCGGATTCTGTGTCTCCCTCTCTCTCTGACCCTCTCCCGTTCATGCTCTGTCTCAAAAATAAATAAACGTTAAAAAAAATTTTTTTTTTTTAAAAAAGGAGGGAGAGGAGGGGACCTGGGTGGCTCAGTCAGTTAAGCATCAGACTCTGGGTTTCAGCTCAGGTCATGGTTTCATGATTTTGTGGGTTCAAGCCCCGAACTGGGCTCTGCGCTGACAGCATGGAGCCTTCTTGGGATTCTCTCTCTCTCTCTCTCTCTCTCTCTGCCCTTCCCCCACTCGTACTGTCTCTGTCTCTCTCAAAATAAATATATAAACATAAAAAAAATTTTTAAAGGAAGGAGAGGAATACATGTATCTGTTATATATTATATACTTTATATTATATAATATATCATGATATATTGTACACTATATATTATATACATTATATTACATATTTATACTTTATACTATATATAATGTATCATATGATATACTATATACATTATATTATATATTATAGACATATAATACACACATTATATATGTAATATATAGTCTATTCATTTCTTCCAGCGCTGTTTGGAATAAGGAGGTGATATGTAAATGACCATAAATCTATAAATGGTTTATGACATACCTATTGAAACATTATAACATGCCTACAATTAAAAAGAACTATATAACCAGTAGCAACATAAATCAGAATAAAATGGTAAGAAACAATTCAAAACTATTTTTAAACAACAATTCATCAATGGTGAAATATTGTCATTATACAAACATGAGAAACCTGTGTAAAGGAATGGGCTGATAGTCTTCTAGTTCCTCTTTCTCAAAATGCTGCTTTATGCTATCATGTTTGTGTAATAAATAAGTACATGCACAGGGCATCAGTTCGGCTCCTCTGGGAAGCAAATGCCAAGGTGAGATTCCGCACACGAGATTTGCTGGAAGAAGGCCCAAGAAGGCTGAGGACGAGGACCCGGGAGGGCAGGTGGAGTCCCCAGACAGCGGTGCAATCCTGACACCCGGGAAGGGGAGGGACAGGAAGGAGGAGAGGTCGTGTGTCTCAGGCTGCCGTGTCACCGCAAGAAAGTTTGGACATGCTAATGGGGAGCTCTTGAGCTGACGTCATCCCTTAGAGGAGGCCCATGTTTGGCAGGAAGAGGCCTGCACTTCCACCAGTGGCCCTCGGCCGGGGAACAGCCCAGGGGACGACGGGCTTCAGCATGAACACAGTGGTGGTTCCCAGAGGGCACCTGGGGCTCTCACTATGCCCTGGAGCAGGTCCGGGCTGAGCCCCCACAGCGGCTACACGGCGCGTATACATCATCGAGTGTGTGCTCCTACTTCCAGTGGCAAGTTTTTTCTTTACATCTTGGATCCATTTCCACCCTGATTACTCTCTGCCCCAGTGTCCTGGGTTTAGGCTTATTTCGCTCACAATTTAATTATACGTGTGGTTCATACAACATACCATGTCCCGGGGGTTTTTTATTCTCTTCAGTTTTTGTCCTGTGACCTGGTATATCAGTTGAAATGGCATGTCACTCAATAACAATGACAAGTTTCTAACTCTATCCAAAAGGCCTTTGGGGGGGGGGGGAACCACAGACAAACATGCTAAGTCAACTTGAAAAGAAAAAACAAGTAAAAATAAAAATCAAGAAACAAAATGGAAATAACCCACATCGAGGGCTTAGAAACCCCACAATGTACAGAAAAAAAAACGTCAGTTCTTATAGTCTATCTCTGATATTTTCAGTTTACAGAAAGTTTTTCTTTTACTTTTTATAAGTGAGGGAGACCTTCTGCGCTCTTTGGATTCTGTAATACTCTCCTGCTAACGTTGCCAGCTTCTAGAACATGACCTAGAAAGTATAACATTTCACAAATTAGCGTTTCCTTAAATCAGCTAAGGCAGCTCATTCTGATGCATACGATTTCTCTTCTCTCTGAATAAGGAATCATCCATGGTGGGTGCAAGCTTTTCAATAGAATACTCACCTTCAATACCTGCCATGTACTTTACGTACTAAGTGGAAAAAACAAAATTAACAATTTTGTCCTCCTTTAATTATTAGTCACTTGAGAGAATGCTTCCTACTTAAAATAATCTTACCAGGAGGCCGGATTATGAGCCTTCTTCATTAGTTGAATCGTAGCAAAGAGAGAACAAATAGGACTCTAGAGGAGCTCTTGATAGAGGAACTGGAACGACCCAGAGACTCCTCTGTAAGAAGAACCTGCTGAAGAGTAATTGTGAATCTTGGGTACCTCGTGCATGAAGGAAAAAACGATGGCTCCGAACAGGGACTTTAACTTATTTCCTAACAGATGTGCCAGTTAGACGACATTTGGCCACTTGAATAAAATGGATTGAACGACAGGAGCAGGTTAATAATTCCCACATAAGGACAAAGTCGGGGTCCGTTGAAAAATTAGTGGTGGGGGCGCCTGGGTGGCTCAGTCGGTTGAGCGTCCGACTTCAGCCAGGTCACGATCTCGTGGTCCGTGAGTTCGAGCCCCGCGTCGGGCTCTGGGCTGATGGCTCAGAGCCTGGAGCCTGCTTCTGGTTCTGTGCCTCCCTCTCTCTCTGCCCCTCCCCCATTCATTCTCTGTCTCTCTCTGTCTCAAAAATAAAAATAATAAAATAAATAAATAAATAAATAAATAAGAAAAGTTAGTGGTGTCATAGCTCTGAGTTCCTTCTTACTCACCTTCACCGCATGTTAGCTGAGACACATCATCTTCATGTGATATACCCAACGCTGGGAGGTGGGGACAAAGCCCTCTCTCCTAACAATTCTCTCTTTGCACTGGGGCAGAAAATCTCTCACAGAAGAATCCCAGAAGGCATCTGTCCCTTTTGTATCTCCTTGACAATACCTGGGTCACTTGGCTACACCAGCCCCAATTACTTGCAAAGTAGGATGGAAGTACCCCAATTCATTTGGTCCAATAATGATTCATCTCTTTTGTCTGTGGACACTGCCCAGCGATGCCAGTGCTAGCCTGAAGTTCTGGAAGCAAAGAGTAATGGAGTTTGGCAAACAGCTTTCAATGTGGGCAGTGAACTGTGTCTCCCACGGCAGAGAGCAAGTTTCCAAATATTTTGTAGATGCCCCCAATACAAAAATGCAATATTTGAGACAGATAAAAGCAGAGTAGCATCGGTTGAAGGGTGTGGGTAGAGTGAGTAGAGTTTTGCTCCTCTGTGCGCTTCTTTTCCCCCTGCCGAAACTCCTGGGGCACCTCTGCCCAATGTTCAGTACAGTTTGGAAACCACTGTCTTAGAATTGAAATAAGTATGCAGAGAATTAAATGGAAACTACACCATGACCAAATGGGGTTCATCCCCAGAATGAAAAGATGGTTAACTCAGAAAGTGAATTGGTGTGTCTTGCCACATGTATAAGTAAACAAAAGAAGGATAAGAACCAATTCCTAATTAGCATTCCTTATCAGAATAGGTTAGAACTGGATCTTTGTGATGATTTTTGTCCCTTTCTATGTCATATATAGATGTGGCAAATGGCAGTTTCGGACCTAAAGAGTAGGTCTTTGAAAGAGTAGAAGCATCTTTGTCACATTCAGGAACAAGAGAAGAATATTTGAAATTAATTAATTTGGAAGACTGATCTCTACATTTAAAAAAAATGTATAAGTACTCTCTCTTGAGAGGCTTGATTAGTGTCTTTAATTTGTAATTAAATGAGGGAACCTATAATGAAGCATGAAATAAAACCTGAAGTAATATATCACATTAATTCATCGTATGGCGTAATCATTGGGGTAAGTGATAATACTAGATAGAACAACAATATATAAACTGGTGAGGAAGACGCAAATTCCATTATCTGTAGATGATATGATTGACTAGCTAGAATATTCAGATTAATACTCTAAGAATAAATTTGACCCAAGCCATGCATGACCCACATGGAAGAATCCCCTTCCTTACTCCGCAAGCTCTCTGTTTTCATCATTTTGTGAGGTACTCATAGGTAGGCACTTCTTTTTTTTTT
Organism: Herpailurus yagouaroundi; assembly: GCF_014898765.1. NCBI lineage: Eukaryota > Metazoa > Chordata > Mammalia > Carnivora > Felidae > Herpailurus > Herpailurus yagouaroundi. The sequence continues at coordinate 13,521,251 of NW_024412433.1, forward strand.
ACAAATTATGAATTAATTGAATGTGTGGATACCTTTATCGCAAGACCTACTCAACCAGCTGTTACTAGGACGACTTTCAGATAAGCAATGGCATTTGAGCTGATATTCATTTGGAGGTTCTGGCTACCATCAGGGCAGTGCTAGAGTGACAGCAAAAGAGGTGAACGGGCAACATGAATTTGGGATCTATTTTGAATGTAGTGTTCATAGTTTGTCCCCCAAACTACAGTCTAAGACAAAGATTCAAGTAGAAGTATCTTACTTAGGAGGTTCAGGGCACACAAGTCAGTGTGGGTAAGTAAAACAGGAAAGGAAGGCCATGGGTAGTGGGATGTTATTAAGTCAGACCAGAGCTTACCCTCATGAGGAAATTTTGGAAAGCAGTTCAAGAGTCATTCCACGTGAGGCATCAGGGTTCAGGAGTATTGACGCACCAATCCCCGAGAGTCATTGAGTGAGGACTGCTGCGTGGGTGGTAGAGAAGAGGGATAGAGGGCAGTGACGATCCCCCAGGACCTCCAACTACGTCACGTGTGGCCAGAGTGGCTTTCTGGGCTCAGGGAAAGCCCCCAGATTTACAGAGGCGGGCCCTCTGGCTGCTGGGATTTACCTGAAGCATACAGAAATGGCTGAGATGTCCCAGTTCCGGTAGGGGTGTGCAAGAGGAAATAGGGATCTGTGACAGATTGGACTGGAGAGTGAGGGACCAAGACAATTCAAGGGTCACTCATTGGTTGCTGTGTGACCACTGGGTGGGTGATGCTGAGATGGGGAAGAACTGGTAGATGATCAACATGGATCAAGGAAATGTGACAAAGGGACAGTCATGTGGGGCTGCAGACACATGAGGCAGACCCCAGGAAACTCGCAGGAATCCTCGTTCACACCGGAGAAGGCCTACGGCTTATTGAGGTCCTGTGCGGCCTCCATTCTCGTGATCGGAAAATTATTGGAAATATGACCTTGTTTGTACCCACTGGGACACAATACCTCGACTATGATTTACATAATGAAGATATTGCCGCAGTTTATACTCTGCAGAATTCAAAACCTGTGGAGAGAAAGGAACACGGAAATTAAATACGAGCATCTATAAAATCAACAGTTCTCGCTGAACTGTTGTCAAACTGCATGACAATGACCCTCAGATCCTCTTGGATTCTCAGCGATCAAGTACTAGACTTGGCTTACCTAATGGTCATGATATAAAATTAGATTAAATCATTAAATTTAACAATTCCAGTTGACATTTTGCCGGGTTCACCATTGTAAAAGACGGTAATCTTAAGGGTTGTGAGACTGCTGTTTTACAACTTTTCAAATGAGGCAATAAAGCCCATTGGGTTGTCAACCACATCTAAAACATAAACCATACAGAGGCGGGAGAAATGAAAACAAAGCTTCTTCCATCTTATAAAAAGAAAAATCTTTTCCCTGGCTCCCCGGTCATAAAACAATCCAATTTACATGGAAAATAAACTTAAACGGAAATATGATAGAATCTTCTAGCAATATCTCCATCATAACCTTGAAACCCCGTCTCCAGTTATTTTCTCCTTTCCCCCTTTTCAATGTATCAGCTGACAGCTAAAATTGCCCTACAACCCCCTCTCACTTGACTCCTCTCTGACCCAATTCAGGCTTCCAAGTGGGGGAAACACAAAAGCTAAGCCAGCACTGGGCATTTGTTTACTTCTTTGTGTCTCAGCACAAATGATGATCCGACTGGAAAGAGTCTGGGGAATAATGTTTCTTTGTTATGGTGCAGCCTGCGCACCTGTGGGGTCAGTGCATGCATTGTTTTGTGGGTTTCTCATATGCCAGACCAGATGAGAAAGCAATTCTTGTTATTGCTTTGTGATTCAATACACCAACCTATTTTTATTTCCACAAAATGGGGGGAGAAATGTGTGTGCAACTGAGTGCATACTTCAGAAATCTAGGCAGTTATTAATTTTGTTGTCTGTTTTACATTTTCTAGCAGCTGTTGATTAGGAAGGTTCTGGACTGAAACGTTAATCAAGATTCTGTGAGATCCCATCAGTAAGTGCTGGTTTCACCATGGCACTATGAAAAATCGCTTCTATGAGAAAATTATTCAGAGAACGTTAATGAATTCTCCACCATTCTACAAAACAATTTTTCCCCAGTATCCTCTCTTTGTGGTTGACCAAATAGAAAAATGTTTAAGCGGTAACAGAATTATCTGGAAAACAACTATTAAATAATTAGATTGAAAAAGTTGTTAGTCTATTCTTCTAATGACGCATTATATATTTTAGACAGCGCACTGAAATATGTGAGTACAAAATTTATTACCCAAAATAATGCAATTTCTATTGAGACTCACTGGACATGAACCAATTATAGTTAATATGCTAAAGACATTAGTGGTAAATAACAATCCAGAATTACTCTAGTTCTGTGGATGACGGCATAGTGTTCCATGACACCGTCATGATGGTGACAGGGTGGAGAGTAGGGTTCCAGGGGAAACACACAACCAGAATCCTCCTGATACCACCTGCAGTCAAAAATTAAATTTGGCTCACCTACCAGGCTTGAGATACAGTCTTAACCACACCCAGATTCTGCACATTCCCTTTATGGGTTTGATTTCTGTGCCATAAATTGCTTGCCTCTCAGGGGCGCTGAGAATGAACCGCTGTCATATTTTTGGCAGTTTGGGAGAGGCAAGAGGAAATACATTCTCCCCATCCTCCTATCATCTGGCATTGACTGCCAACATTTACACTGAGCAATTTCATAAACAATGAAACATCTATTTCATTTGCACCACTGTTAGATAATCTTCGGCCTTGGGGATTTCTGGATTGCAGATGTGACAGAAATCAGATTTAAACAGCTTTTGAAACTGAAATGTTCCTTTGCATGGATACGAAATCCCAACCTTGTATTTCCACGATTCCTTCCGAACATTTTAAGAGAGGAGCAGCAATTATTTGAAGGCAGGTATTTGATTTTGTTAAGGATATTTGCTACCTATGACAACCTGCTTTATGGGGAACTGCTCTGTCTTTAGGCCATTGTGACAAAACAAATCCATGAGACACAGAGAGGGAAGGGGCTTGGCATCAGACAGAGCAAAGTTTAATTCTAGGGTCTCCTATTTAGGAGTGTTTATCCCTGAGCAAGATCCTTAAACTTTCAAAATGTTAAAAAAAAAAAAACCTTTCAGTTTTTTAATCTGTTTTTTAATACATAACAGATTTAAAAAGTTGGTTAAGTAACAATACGTGGAAGTACCTAGTGTACTGAAGGCACGTTGTCCAACGTGAAGAGTGACAGACTCCGAATGCAGTGTGCCTGTGCGAGAGTGTGCGGGTCCTGACAGCTAGCGATTCTGTGTCTGGGGATGACCACAGGAACAGGTGTTGTAGGTAGGGAAGTTGGGCCCTGCTGCTTAATCTAGAATGCAGAAGTGAGAACAGAGTGGTCTAAACTGCACCACACAATTAAGTTTAAGCAAAGGGGAAAGAGTGTCTTTTTGAACTCAAGATGTTAATTTCGTGTAGAAAAAAAGATTTGGGGAAGGGGGGCGGGGCTGGAGAGACAGGAGTTGCCCTTGGGGAACTGATGAGACAAAAAAGGAAGGGGGCTCTGCATGAACCCCTTAGTAACGGCAGTAGATGGAGGCAGCTGAAATTTATGATCTCTCTCTATTGCACTTCAATTTCCGCACTTTAGAAACAATATGTTACAGCTAATGATTTTTCTGTTGTATAATGTAATGCCTTGCCAATTTCCACCCTCTGGTATTCAGTAAAGGCTTATCAACAGCTAACTTCATGCTGATCCTACATTAACATAATCCTTAAGGATTAAAGAAAGGGGGTTAGGACCCGTGGGGCCAGGGAGAGGGGTCCAGAGAAAACTGAATCACCAGGAAGGTACAGTGATGAGATGGCCAGGTCCTGCCAAGGAGACCAGGGACACCTGGAATCAAAAGTTCACTGTCACAGACCACAAACGTGATGTGAAAGCAACCTCGGAAAATTTCTAGCAATAGAAAATTGCTCTTTTTTTAAAAAAAAAATTTTTTTCAACGTTTATTTATTTTTGGGACAGAGAGAGACAGAGCATGAACGGGGGGAGGGGCAGAGAGAGAGGGAGACACAGAATCGGAAACAGGCTCCAGGTTCTGAGCCATCAGCCCAGAGCCTGACCCGGGGCTCGAACTCACGGACCGCGAGATCGTGACCTGGCTGAAGTCGGACGCTTAACCGACTGCGCCACCCAGGCGCCCCAGAAAATTGCTCTTAAAAGAGTGAATTGTTTACATTTATATCAGGGTGAGACTCACCATTTTGTACATTAAAAGTAAAACCTGGGCACCCGGGGTGGCTCAATTGGTTAAGCATCCAACTCTTGATCTCAGCTCAGGTTTTGATCTCAGGGTCGTGAGTTCAAGCCCTGTGCTGGACTCCATGCTGGGCGTGAAGCCTACTTCAATTAAATGCATAAATAAGATAAATAAAAATAAAACCCCCAGCTTCGGAAGTTGAGGCCATTTCAGTAATCTAAAGCATTAGTAAGATGAAACGTATACAAAGAGCTTGAGTTAGTTCTGAAGTAAGAAACTTTTAAAATTCTACAATTAAATTGATTTAATAGGCTTCATTTGGTGGTATCCAGATATTATTTTTCAAGCGTTAATGATCCACCTATAAGGCAGCTACACCGAGGGAGGAAAGAAGAAGGAAACCAAATGAGATAGAGCCCCCGCTCTGTGCCAGGCACCTTAGCTATCTCACTTCGTTCTTGAATCATTTCTACAAGCAGAATATTGTTCAGAAATGAGACAACTGATACAGTGAGTGGCTGGGTAACTTGCCCCAATGATTCATTCAGTGGTGGCAGAGCAGGGATGAAGACCTGGGTCCTTTGACTCACACTGCCCCTGCTTGTTCCCGATCTCTCCAGCAGACTAGCAACTTCCCATACCCGCAAAGCAAGGCTGTTGCCTCGTCATTGCAAGCGCACACAAATACTTTTAATCTATTATAATTGCTCCCAGAGAAGAATGTGCATCTGACTTCATTTATGCAGCTTTAATTCTCTTGGAGCTACTTAATATCACTGCTATATGAAATGTAATAAGTTTTCCAGCTTAGACACGGTGCTTCATCATTACCAAATGCGTTAGAAAGCATTTACCAATATCCGAATCATATAATAATGAGAATATTTATTGAATACTTACAAAATGCCAGACACCGTACTAAGTGCTTTACCTAGATTACATCACTTAATGCTCACAAAATCCACAAGGTCAGTATTACTATTCCCCACATTTTACATTCAGGGATATTGAGACTTAAAGGGGTTAATTTTCCAAAGACCATGCAACATGCTAAAACTCCTCCCACACAAAACTTTACCGGGGGGCTGGCAACTGGGTGGCTCAGTCCTTTGAGCTTCCGACTTCCGCCCAGGTCACGATCTCACGGTTTGCGGGCTCTTTGCTGTCGGCGTGGAACCCACTTCAGATCCTCTGTCTCCCTCTCTCTCTGCCCCTCCCCCCTGGCGCTGTCTCTCTCAAAAATAAATAAACATTAAAAAAAACTTTACTGGGTGCCGAGCACAAAGTCAGGCTACGTCCCGCAAAAATCCAAATAGTAGGCTATGTTTTCAGAGTTGTCTTCTTTTGAGAGTAAGTTTGTTTCCAAGAAAGTTCCAGCAACCTCTTTTTAGAAAGACTTCTCAATGAAATTGTTGATGGGGTCATGGTTTTCCTACATACCTTAATATGGTCCTTCACATCTTAGGTCTTGCTTATGAAAATGAATAAGCTGTTTCTGTCCCCAAGAGGTGTCATTTTATGAATCCAGACTCTATTATCAACCCAAGGTTCTAAATGGTATTATTGGCTTGAAAAAGAGAAAATTTCATGGAGTCACATGTTTATTTCTAACTGGGGTGACACTTTGATACAAGGTTTGATTAAAATCTCCCTGTGGTGTATAATAGTCGGGGCTGAGCCTTTGCTACATATTTTAACACTCGTGTCCCAGAACGCTTCATCTGGGATATGTGAATCATGGAGTCTCTTTCCATTACTGGCTTGTCAGAGAGTTCAAGCCGATCCTGATGGCAGAGTTTCTGCACATGCAATGATAACTCTTGGATATCATGATCACTAACTAACCTTCCAAATTTGCTAATGCTTATGTTTTATTTCTTTGCATCTCCTGCATTTCTTAGCAATTACTATCCAATCCACAGGGTAGCTGAAATATTCAGAAAGTGAAAAAATGAAAGATCTACCTCAATTTACTGAAGGTATTTGGTGACTCTTTGGAGAGAAATCAAGATGCGGGGTGGGGGGGGGAGTAGACCAAGTACCCTGTAATGTCAACATGTTAAAGACTGCTAATTGTCCTCTCAAATTCATTCTCTCCTTCATCCAGAGTAATCAAGTTTCAGGCTGCCAGTTTAGAGATAACACTTCTCAACCTTCCTCCAAGATAGATGTGGTTACATGATTGTGTTAAAGCCAGTGGGACTCAATATAAGTAATGTTTGCAATGTCTGGGTGTTCTCCAATTTAAAACACAAGCCACTTAGGTCACCTGGGTGGCTCAGTTGGTTGAGTTCTTGGGTCATGATCTCACGGTTTGTGAGTTCCAGCCCCGCATTGGGCTCTGTACTGACAGTGTGGAGCCTGCTAGGGATTCTCCTACTCCCTCTCCCTTTGCCCCTCCCCTGCTCCCTCACTCTTTCTCTCTCTCTCAAAATAAATAAATAAACTTAAAATATATTTTTTATAAAGCACAAGCCACTTGCCTTAGAGTTCTTCTCTTCCTCCTTTGTTCAGTGAAATAAGACACAATTTTGACCCAGCCTCACCTATGCAGATGAAGAGAATGCCTTAGGGGATAACTAAACAACAAAATGGCAGACGTTGGTCTTGGTCTTAGGGCAGAACCACCTTCTGAATGCAGACCGTTCAAGGGGCGCCTGGGTGGCGCAGTCGGTTAAGCGTCCTACTTCAGCCAGGTCACGATCTCGCGGTCCGTGAGTTCGAGCCCTGCGTCGGGCTCTGGGCTGATGGCTCGGAGCCTGGAGCCTGTTTCCGATTCTGTGCCTCCCTCTCTCTCTGCCCCTCCCCCGTTCATGCTCTGTCTCTCTCTGTCCCCAAAATAAATAAACGTTGAAAAAAAAAAAAAAAAAAGAATGAATGCAGACCGTTCACCTCAAGACTCTTAGATGAGAGAAACATACTTACTCTGGGTTTGAGGTCCATTTGTTAATGTGAACCTAGCTTCCCCTTAACTTTAATGACTGCCCCCATCAATAAAGGGCTAACTCCCGACTTCCTGTGCCCAAGGAGACATGTGCAAGACTCACCCTTTTTATTATTAAAAACTAATTATAATCATCTTGTGTAAAGTTTTATTTTCATTGGCATTGTTAAGTAACTGCATTCCCTACCATATGTGAGGGATTAAAATGAGAGCAGAATGAACTATATAAAGTTTATGCTGTCGTAAATTCACTTTTTCAAACCACACCAAGGCTTTCACTGTCAACTGATGTTTTTACTCTATGTTAGCAAAATAGGATGTTTTTTTCTTTTTTTAAAGAAAAGAACAATGGTATTCAGTAAATGAATTTAATGTTTCATATTGCAGTCAAGTTATTATTTGGACCAAAAAAAAAAAAAAAAAAAAGAGGAAAAGGAGAATTGCGATTGTTTCTAAGTATGAATGCTTGTTTTTTGTTTTAATTTTTTTTAACGTTTTTATTTATTTTTGAGACAGAGAGAGACAGAGCATGAACAGGAGAGGGGCAGAGAGACAGGGAGACACAGAATCTGAAATGGGCTCCAGGCTCTGAGCTGTCAGCACAGAGCCTGACACGGGGCTCAAACTCACGGACGGTGAGATCATGACCTGAGCTGAAGTCGGACACTTAACCGACCGAGCCACCCAGGCGCCCCTGAATGCTTGTTTTTAAAAAGTAAGTTCAAAATGACAGATTTTGTTGGAGTAAAATCACTTGAAAATCATCAGTCAGGTAGAATCATGTGAAGCTTTGAAAACTACACATGTGAATCCATAAATACACCTAATGGGGTAAGGAAACTGAAGCAGGACAAAAAAAATGTGCTACCATTCTACAGTGCTAATTTTGTTAGGGGCAAAATTAACCACTTTCCTACCTACTAGCCTAAGACATTACTGTTGTGATTTTATACAATTTAAGAAAGCAGATGGGTGTTAACAATCCCCAATATTGACATCATTCAGAGGTAAACATTCTCCAATAAAGCAAAAAGGTCTTGATAGCATGATACCACAGAGGTCGTATCAAGGTGAAAGGCGGCTTCTTGCATGTGTGAATTTCAAAGGAAAACTAAGCTGTGCTCCACTCACAAAGCATATAGGCAACAAAGTACTAATATTTCCTCCAGGGAGTTGTTTGATTTTTTTTTTTTTTTTTTTTTTTTTTTACCTCAACACAGGAATCAGTTTACACGACTTTAAAATAATTGCTTGGGGCACCTGGGTGGCTCAGTTGGTTAAGCGTCCCTTGATTTCAACGTTTATTTATTTTTGGGACAGAGAGAGACAGAGCATGAACGGGGGAGGGGCAGAGAGAGAGGGAGACACAGAATCGGAAACAGGCTCCAGGCTCTGAGCCATCAGCCCAGAGCCCGACGCGGGGCTCGAACTCACGGACCGCGAGATCGTGACCTGGCTGAAGTCGGACGCTTAACCGACTGCGCCACCCAGGCGCCCCAAGCGTCCCTTGATTTCAGCTCAGGTCATGATCTCATGGCTCATGAGTTCGAGCCCCATGTCAGGTTCTGTGCTGACAGTGTGGAGTCTGCTTGGGATTCCCTCTCCCTCTGCCCCCCTCAAAAAGAAATAAGTAAGGATGCCTGGGTGGCTCAGTCGGTTAAGCTCAGGTTAACTGAGCTTGGGATTCCCCCTGTTTCCCTCTCTCTGTGCCCCTCTCCCACTCACACTTTCTCTCTCTCCAATATAAATAAACTTAAAAAATGAATGAATGAATGAATGAATGCACATTTAAAAATACGTACATAAAATAAAATAATGGCTTGGCAGACAAACCAAAAACAATTTTGATTCATAAACTCTCCGAAAGTGTCTCAGGAACCGCTCAAGTTCTTATACTTTGAGAATCACTGCTTTAGGCTAAATGATATTTCTGAAATAAATAACAAAATGATGGAGGCAGGGTGAGTGCAGGTTGAATTAATTTGTTGGCTCCTTGACATAATCAAGAACTCAGATTCTTTCCATTTTTACCACTGAGGGTGTGCCTCTCCCCTTTGGCTGGCTTCCTCGTGGTCCTAAAGCCAACACAGTTCCAGACATCAACAATAAAGACCAGAGAAAGAAGGAAAGTTTTACTTCATGAACAGTTTTAATAGTTAAGAAACAACTTTAAGACTTCTATTATGTTCATTGATCCAAAATGAATAACATGCCATTCTTCGACCAATTAACTGGATGGAATCACCATGCTTAGGCTACACACACACACACACACACACACACACACAGATATGGATATCTTTCAATATGTATATTCCCTTCAAACTTACAATTTTACTTCCAGATATTTTTCCTAATGCAATTATCAAATGCTTAAAAAGATGAATGCATTTTGATATTTTACACAGAATTTTTATATTAACGTAAATTTCTTTAAATTCAATGGTCCAATCATAAGAAATGAATTGAATAAATTTGTTGTGCTTCTTTAATGAAATACTTTGACATCATTAAGTGATGGTGCAGAATTAACTTATTAGCATAGAATCTGCTCACAGCATATCATTAAAATAAAAAAGGGAAATTTACAGAATACGGTACCTAGTATGATTCCACTTTTATGAAATATTTCCAATGATGTGTGTAAAACACGGCAGAAAGACCATATATGAATGTAGTTATACTGAACATCTCTGGGTCATCATATTACAGATCATTTTCATTTCCGTTTTCATACTTTTCTGAATTACCTGATTTGTTTATGAATGCATGTTATTTTTATTATGAACACATTATTTTATAATAGTAATTTAGCAAACATTTTTATCTTGAAATAAGTGGATATAATGCAAAAAATCTTCTAATTCACTAACAACATTTAAATAAATTTCAGAGGCATTTTAAGAACTAATTATTTTCACTAACTTCTCCTTTTCAACACAGAAAAGATGTTACAAGTTTTAAAAACTTATTATGCATGCACAATTGTTAAGTAATTTAATGTGACCAATTTTTATTCTGCGTGATTTAACAGTAACATCAACGTAAATAGAAGTCATCAATCACATTTGAAAGTCTCTCTGGCCCACATTTCCCGAAATCGAAGTAGAGGTTCATCTTAGTCCTATAAAAACTAAAAACTATGCCTTCAATCTCACTGCAACTGGTTCGAAAGCATAAAAATCAGATATTCGCTAGAGGTCAGGATACGTGTGAACAGACAGCTGTTTGTGGAATGATGACCTCAATGTCAAGTATAATCTTTAAATTTTTTTTTGAGTGTCGTTGACATATAATGTTTCATTAGTTTCAGGTGTTACAACAAAACGATTAGACAAGTTTCTACATCATGCTGTGCTCACCGCAAGTGTCACTACCATCTGTCACCATACAATGTCATTGACTCCTTCCTTATGCTGTGCCTTGTATTCCCCTAATCTTTTCGCTTGATTTAAGGACTTGCAGCACCCTTTCCGAGAGCTGCTGCTTTAATTTACCTGTTTAGAGGTCAAGAATGATTTCTATCTGCAATTTTACTATTGATTTTTCATGTCTAGTGGTTTCTAACACTGTCTAGTATTATTTACTTCATTCCCGGGGCACCTGGGTGGCTCAGTCGGTTGAGCCAAGTGACTTTCGGTCCAGATCATGATGACATAGTTCTCGAGTTCAGGGTTTATGAGTTTGAGCCCCACGTCGGGCTTGCTGCTGTCAACGTGGAGCCTGCTTGGGATTCTCTCTCTCCCTCTCTCTCTGCCCATCCCCACCCTCCTTGCACTCTTGCTCTCTCTCTCTCTCTCTCTCTCTCTCTCAAAAATAAAATAAACATTTAAATAAAACGAAACAAAACAAAAAGCTTCTTTATTCCCTGAAATGACAGACCACCTACCACATTCTGAGGACAGTGATAGTCCCCAGGTTACAAAAATAAATGCTAGAAGTCCTCCTCAGATGAATGTAAGAGATGGAGTTGGTGATGTGGGTTTTTGTTGTTTTTGTTGTTGTTTATCTGGAATCAGAAAGGAGCAATGATGCGATAGGAGCCAGCTTGTGGAAGGAGAGGCTGATACTCAAGGAAACACATGTCTGGGAGGGTCTACCCTCTCTGTGGAGTGAGAGGCAATGCCCCCAGCTGAGTCTCAGCAAGTTCGGATGAGAGACGAGGCAGGCCAGAGCCTGGACATGTGAAGAGAGGGATGAAAGCGTGGGATATTCTCATGGAGAAAAGTCAAGGAAATGAACCAGAAACACTAAAATGGATAAGTGAACTTAAATTCACCGTAATTTCAAAACAACTATGGGGATAGTGGGATTACGCCAGAAGAGGAAGCATGGGAGTCTAGATAAAGGAATACTTCTCTATAACAGAATTGGAGAAACTTGCTTCTCACAGAGAGAGGCTAAGGAACTTTCCTGTGGTTAAAGAAAGATGAGCACATTGCGTAACAGGGGTTCACCAACAAGTATACATTTAAGTAGTAAATGGAAGGAAGGGAGGGAAGGAAGGAAAAAGGAAGGAAGGGCAAGAGAGGAAAGAGGACAGGAAGGAATGGAGAAAGGAAAGAAGGTAGGAAAGGAGGAAGGGAGAGAGGGAGGGAAGACCTTTATGCATAGAGTTAGTGGGCCAGTTACCAATGGCCCTGTACTAAACCGCTCTGCTAAGATAGGAGGCTGATCCTATGTTTTGAGAAGAAAGTGGAGGTGCATTTTAACCCAGATTTGAGAATCACACTACCTTCTCAAGGAAAATAGGAAGAAAAGGACAGACTAGGAAGGACAGGAGTTTTCAGAGACTTGTGATGCTAATACCATTTCTGAGACCTCAGCACAAAAGGAGCGTTAACAATCATTAACAGGTCATTGTACGACTTTCTGTCTCTTTTCTCCTCGGTTTTTGTCCTTCATCTTCACAGATGTGTCAATAATTTATGTTCACGTGTAAGAGGAAAGCTTAATTTAAGAACAAACCATGATTATGTGATGTGTCATTAAGTAAATTAGAAAGTGGTAGTTAGACTAAAATAAGCAGTGAAGACAGTAGCAAAAACACCTGTAACATTAGTCATATAATAGAATGATGTTTTGCCTTTAATGTATTCTGGCAATTATGGGTAAGAATTAAAAATAGTACCATGTTCCTACAGAAAAACAACAACAACAACTAGATGTTAGTATTAAAGTTTTAGAAAGTCATTAAAGGGGCGCCTGGGTGGCTCAGTCGGTTAAGCGTCCGGCTTCAGCTCAGGTCACGATCTCACGGTCCGTGAGTTCGAGCCCCGGGTTGGGCTCTGTGCTGACAGCTCAGAGCCTGGAGCCTATTTCAGATTCTGTGTCTCCCTCTCTCTCTGCCCCTCCCCCGTTCATGCTCTGTCTCTGTCTGTCTCAAAAATAAATAAAACGTCAAAAAAAATTAAAAAAAAAAGAAAGTCATTAAAGATAAGACTTTTGAATCAAAATGCAAAATTTCTGTCTTCTAAAGCAGTTGTTTATTGGAATGCAACAAATTTATGAAAGGAGAATGGGGATGAAGTTTTATTTTGGAAAATAAAAGTAGGAAACTAAGAGGAGCTTCACTCATATCAATGGATAAATGACAGATAAATAGCCTGAAAGTGAATGTTTGTGCATCAACAGGGAACGGACCATTATGTAATAAAGTAAGAATCCACAATCTTTGGCCAGCAGATAGGAAAGGTCATGTTTTGGGGAAAGATCCATTCATTCACAAAGCGTTTGAGTACATTCATAAGGTGACTCTTCATAAAGCACAACCTTAACAAAATGTGTTCTAATTTTGCTAGATGTGCTACGGTCCGTGTAAAAATGAGCACAGGTCACTTCACACTTGACCCATTTTGCCAAGGACAGGACTTCCATGACTCATGACTTGCAGTTTTAAAACCAAGACAAGGGGCGCCTGGCTGGCTCAGTCAGTTAAGCGCCGACTTCAGCTCAGGTCATGATCTCACGGCTTGTGGGTTCGAACCCCGCATGGGGCTCTGTGCTGACAGCTCAGAGCCTGGAGCCTGCTTCAGATTCTGTGTCTCCTTCCTCTCTCTGCCCCTCCCCCGTTCATGCTCTGTCTGTCTCTCAAAAATAAACATTAAAAAAAATTAAACAAACCGGAACAAGTCAGCCCCCCTCCACGTAAAATGATCAGCTTTCCATACCCCCTCAAATGACAAAGTATTGACATCCTTTAGCTGGATTACCGAACAAAGCACCAGCCAATGAGAGATTAGAAAAAAATTATAAGAAATTATTTGGGGGTTAAAAAAAAAAGCCCTGAGGTAGTATGGAAAATCTTAGAACTTTGAACGTTGTTGGACTTCCTTATACTACTGACAATGTGACTTGATTTCGCTTCGACTTAACAGATGGCTGAATAGGACCACCCCTCTGGTTGTGCTCTTTGGACTCAGTCAAGACATAGTATGTGGAGGGACAGCGAGAACATTTCCAATTATACATGATGTTATAATTTTCCTTCGGAATAATGGGGGGTGATTGCAATGGAATGAAACGTAGCGATATGTGTAATAAAATGCCAGAGAGCATTTCTTTCCCAAAATGCTACTCTTTCCTCAATTTGTTAATAAACATAATAAGCAACAAATGGGTAAGTTTGCATTTTCTCCCATGCTGAAGCCACAAACATCAATTTCTAATACTGCTAAGCCTTTCAAATCAAAAGTGAAATGTCGGTTGTATTACTGACTATAAATATATTATGACAAGATGCTTAAGAATAAGAAAAAGAACAAAAGGGGGCGCCTGGGTGGCTCAGTCGGTTAGGCGTCCGACTTCAGCTCAGGTCATGATCTCACGGTCTGTGGGTTCAAGCCCCACGTCGGGCTCTGTGCTGGCAGCTCAGAGCCTGGAGCCTGCTTCGGATTCTGTGTCTCCCTCTCTCTCTGCCCCTCCCCTGCTCATGCTCTGTCTCTCTTTGTCTCAAAAATAAATAAAAACATTTTAAAAAGAAAGAAAGAAAAAGAAAAAAAGAAAAAAGTCATTTCCAATTATCTTCTTTTGGAAAATACACATGAGCTTCTATTAGTTGTGACTTAGATGATTAGAATCTTTCATGGTCAGAACACATAAACAGGTCATTTATAAGCTTCTGAAATGATATTTAAACATTTATTGTACCTTTAAAATGTTTTCTTCCCAGCTAATATTACTAATTGGAAAAAGTTGTAGATACTCTCATTTATCAAAGTCACCGCTAAAAATATTGAATAAATATGGATCTCAATCTAGCTTACTTGTGATCATTATTAGCTCAATTATTTTAAAAATCTAGTTATTCATAAACTCTGAACTCACAACAGTCTGACCTTTAAAGACCCATCATTCCTGATCCTCGTCTGCATTGATCATATTTTTCTCTTATTTGAAATTTTCAAATATTGTTAAGTTTAATTACATGACAAAGCCAGATATGGTTCAAGACAATTTATCACTAGAGGTAACAATCTAATGAAAATCCATTATAACAGCTTGCAAGAACCCAATAATAATTGTTTAAAATTCATACAGTAAACAACCTAATAAGGTGGTAAAAACACAGAATTGACAGTCAGAAAATATGAGTTCTAGTCCTAATTCTGTCATAAATGAGCTTTGTGTTTTTTTGTTGTTGTTTTTTTTTTTTAATTTTTTTTTTCAACGTTTATTTATTTTTGGGACAGAGAGAGACAGAGCATGAACGGGGGAGGGGCAGAGAGAGAGGGAGACACAGAATCGGAAACAGGCTCCAGGCTCTGAGCCATCAGCCCAGAGCCCGATGCGGGGCTCGAACTCACAGACCGCGAGATCGTGACCTGGCTGAAGTCGGACGCTTAACCGACTGCGCCACCCAGGCGCCCCGAGCTTTGTGTTTTTGAGGAAAACCCTAACTCCTATGGGTTGCATTTTTTAATTTCTATCTAATTATGAGGTAAACTCTGGGTTGTATAAACACGAAACACGTTAGTATAGTCATTATTTTTAAATATGTATTTTAAAAAATATATATTATTTTTTAAAAGAGGGAAAACTATGCATAATATTGTTTTAAATAAAAGTAAAA
This sequence comes from Herpailurus yagouaroundi, assembly GCF_014898765.1. NCBI lineage: Eukaryota > Metazoa > Chordata > Mammalia > Carnivora > Felidae > Herpailurus > Herpailurus yagouaroundi. The sequence continues at coordinate 13,536,590 of NW_024412433.1, forward strand.
CTGTCATCACATAATACATATACACATACCTAATTTTTCAGTGTATTTAGTTGCCTAATTTTAATTGTGTGGATGGATTGCAGGTAGGGTTATTATCAGATGTTGACCACATTTGTTCCTGGGAAAAATTTTTTCTTTTCTTTTCTTTTTTCTGTTTTTGGATGTTTCTGAATCACTTGAATGTTTTGTATTGACCATACTTTTTCCATTAAAACAAATCAAACTTCTTACCTAAAAAAAAAAAAAAAAAAAAAAAAAGATAAAATTTCATCAGCTGTAAAATAATAATTATACTTAAAAAAATAATTCTGAGCAAAGCAACACCTGCAAAGAATTTAAAAGCCAAATAATGACAGAAAGCTTACAATGAAACAGGGAAGTTTCTTGCTTCTCCTCATTATTCTCCTCCCCTGCCAGTGGTTCACGGCCTCCACCTTCCTCCCAGGGCAACTACTTTCCAGCATTTTGACATCCTTCTAGTTTTTACTTCCATGTCTGTCTGCTGAGTCAGCTGTATTATTCATAGCCATTTATTTAACATTTTATTTAAGTTTATGTTGGGAGAGACAGAGACAATGCCAGTGGGGAAGGGCAGAGTGAGAGGGAGAGACAGAGAGAGACAGAGACAGAGAGAGACAGAGACAGAGACAGAGAATCCCAAGCAGGCTCCAAGCTGCCAGTGCAGAGCCCTACACGGGGTTCAAACTCACAAAACCACGAAGTCATGACCTGAGCCGAAAACCAAGAATCTGATGCTCAACCGACTGAACCACCCAGGTGTCCCTATTTAGCATTTTCCTTGACTCCTTTTCCCTACACCTTCATCCTCCCCTCAAACAGGTATTAATTGTCATTTAAAATCCTATTTGGATCCACTTACAATGTAGGAAATTCCAAGAGGGTGTCATTCCTACCCTAACCACAGGAAAAAGCCAGGTAATCCACAGAACCTAAACACTTGTGTAACCCCTCTGAGAGCTGACATCTCAAGGCCACCAGATGACCTGAACAGCAGAGGATAGCAGGTCCTCCAGGAAGAAATATGACACAGGAAATATTTCACCTGAGACAGAGCAGAATAGCGAGGGGTGGCAGACATAAAAGCAGGTAAGGAGAAAAGAATTGAAAATCTTAAAAACTGCAGGCTAGTGGAGAAGTTAGGGTCCCTGCTAGTCTGAGTCATGTTCTCTCTCCGGCTCTCTCCCTCCAGGGGGCAGAAAAGGAGACACATATCATATAGATGACATTGTCCAAAAACTATGACACACACACACATGCACACACACACACACACACACACACACACCACTCTTAAGCAATAAGGCAGTCAAGATAACCTGAGTCACTGTGGGCCTCCTTTTTGGAGATATCACATAGGAATTTAAAAATAAAAAATGCTAAAACATGTAGTGAAAAGGGATGGAAAGAATGCATGAACAACTGGGGAATTTCAGACGGAAGCTCGGAGAACAAGTTTCATGGAAATGCTAAAAATGAAAAACCTGACATCAGAGATGAAGAATTCTTTAAAGGGGCTCACCCAGCCGACTGGACACAATGAAGGAACAAATCAGTAAACCTGAGGGTAGAGAGAATTATCCAAACTGAAATATGAAAAGAAACAATGTGGGGGGGAAAAAAGTGTATCAAAAAGCTATGAACCAATACTGCTCTAACACGGATGTAATTAGACTTCTGAAAGGGGAAAAGATGGAGAAGGGAGCAGAAGAAATATTTGAAGACATGATGATGAAAATGTCATTTTCCCAAAATTAATGGAAGAAGAAGCCACCATTTTAAGACTCTTAAAAAAGTTTGAGCAGGATAAATACAAAAATAAACACACCTACACCATCACAGTCACCTAAGTAAGAATTAATACTTATTTTATACAGAATCTTCCCCATTAAAGAGAAAGAAGGAACATTTCCTACCTCAGGTTACCTTGATTCCTAAACCTCCTTAAGACATCACAAGAATGGGTATAAAGTTACAGTTATTCAACATGAGTAATTTCCAGCGATATGCTACTCTACATAGTGCCTAGAGTTAACAAGAAGGTATTGTGTACTTAAAACTTTGTTAATTGGAAGAGAAGCAAAATTAAGATTAAAACAGAGATGGAGACAAACTAAGAGACTCTTATATAAAGAGAACGAAGTGAGGGTTGATGGAGGGGATTTGGGGGGGGAGGGCGTGGCCTGAATGGGTGAAGGGCATTAAGGCGGGCACTCATTGGAATGAGCACTGTGTGTCATATGTAAATGATGAATCACTAAATTCTACTCCCGAAACCATTATTACACTGTATGTTAACTAACTTGGATTTAAATTTAAAAAATAATTTAAAAAGAAAAACACAAAGGCGTCTGTATGGCGCAGTCGGTTGAGCGGCTGACTTCAGCTCAGGTCGTGGTCTTGGCAGTTCGTGGGTTCGAGCCCCGCGTCGGGCTCTGTGCTGACAGCTCAGAGCCTGGAGCCTGCTTCTGATTCTGTGTCTCCCTCTCTCGCTGCCCCTCCCCCCCTCTCTAAAATAAATAAACATTAAAAAATTGTAAACAGACACATATTTTGTATGCTATACATGTTATATACTGTATTTTTATAATAAAGTAAGCTAGAAAAAAGAAAATGTTCAGAAAACCATTTTTAAAAAGGGAGGGACACAGGGAAACTTCTGGAGGTGAGAGATATGTTCATTACCTCCATTGTAGTGATGGTCACACGGGTATATACATTGGTGCTAACGAGAAAGAAAAATTCTCTACCTGTCAAGCTCTTCCAACAGGACTAAGAACTACATTTGCCTAAAACAGATGAACAGGAGGAAAGAATAAAGTTTTATTACATGGGCACGGAGGCCCAAGAATGAAACTGAGACAAAAAGAAGTGGCCAAGACAGGCAGCTTTTATACTTTTTAGACAAAGAGACGGTACATCTGTAAGGAGCTGACAGGAGGAAGAAATCCTTGCTTTGGGAACTACAATTAGTAAGGAATTGTAAACAAGATTTAGGCGGTGGTAGTAAATTGGGAAGGAGTAACAAGCATTGTTTCTCCTGCCTTCTTGGCCCTGAACTTCCTATCTCTAGTGATAAGGATATCTCTTTCCCCCCTGGGGCAGTGAGGTTACTTCTCACAGGGGAGACTTATTTCCTGCTTGCAGGGGACAGAGGAGGGTCTGAGGGTCCTTCTTGAACAGGCAATCTCTTGAGTAACTTTTACTTAAAATAATCAATATGCCAAAGCGGCGGACTTTGGGGCAGCCTGCCCTTGGCCCCTGCAGCGCAACCTCTCCAAATTATGTGCAGTTTGCGGGAGGGGGAGACATTATATGAAAAGAAAACCTCAGGGGTGCCCGGGTGGCTCAGTCAATTAAGCGTCCGACTTCAGCTCAGGTCATGATCTCACGGTTTGGGAGTTCGAGACCCTGCGTCGGGCTCCGTGCTGACAGCTCAGAGACTGGAGCCTGCTTCGGATTCTGTGCCTCCTCTCTCTGCCCTTCCCCAACTTTTGCTCTGTCTCTCTATGTCTCTCAAAAAATAAATAATGTAAAAATAAATTTTTTCAAAAAAAAAAAGAAAAGAGAACCTTAGACCAACATTAATTGAAGTTAAAAACTATGAGTCTAGGGGGCACTTGTGAGGCTCAGTTGATTAAGCCTCTGATGCTTGGTTTCAGCTCAAGTTCATGAGATCGATCCCCAGTCGGGCTCTTCACTGCAGGGCCTGCTTGGAATCCCCACTCTACTCTCTTCTGCCCACCCCCCCGTCTTTCTCAAAATAAACAAAACACATTTAAAAAAAATTTTTTAATATGAGTCCTTAGAATAGTATGTGGCATGTTCCTAATATTGTCAGTTTTTTGATTTAGAAACTGCCTTTTCTTAAATTTCTTGAAATACACAACTAAATCTTTGCACATGTCCCATCTATTTTGTGAAACTTTTTCTTACTTTACTCTGACCTTCTGTAATACTCAGTGACCACAATTCCAGAAATTTTGGGGTTCCAGGAGGCAAATAAAATGGCTTCTTCACAGTTCTTTCTCCATTATTTGGTTTTACTCTGGTTGATACTTGGCTGGCTTTTTATTAGGCTTCTATTTTATTTCTTTCTTCATATATGTGGGCGTGTGAAGTGTGTACTTGTATTTCTTATTATCCTTTTAGTTTTTGGTGACTTTCAAGAAGACAGCAGACACTTTAATTGACTCTAAAAGTGCTTTAGTTCAACCACTGCGTTCACGGAAAAGGGAGAGCACTAAAAATCATTCGCAATCCCATCATTCCTACCGGGAATGCATAAGACATCAATGCAGAGCAATGATGGCATTGGGATAATTTTACTGAGGTTCCTCTTGTTGTGACTTAACCACTGCATCAGAAATACACCACTGATTTTGAAGAGCCAAGGTCCTCATTTGTACTTCTCTGACATGAATATCCCCCTGCCCACATCACTCTAATGATAAGATAGAGTTTCAGACTATGGTTCTGAGCTCTTTATTATAATTATTTTTATGATGCGAAAAATAAGAATATACATTTTAAGTCCCGTTCGATCATTATTTTCAGTTCCGGTCCCTTTTTTCTTTCTTCAGACATCATCCTGTTATGATTTTATATGTCTAATGTGTGCCTCTAGGGTCTTTCTCATAGATGATAGATAGATGATAGATAGATAGATAGACAGATAAATAATGATAGATGGATAGATAATAGATAGATAATAGATGATAGATAGATAGATAGATAGATAGATAATAGATATAAATAGCTTGATAATAAATAGATGATAGATAATAGATAGATAATAGATAGGTAGATGATAGATAATAGATAGATAGATGATAGATAATGATAGATGGATAGATAATAGATAGATAATAGATGATAGATAGATAGATAGATAATAGATGATAAGTAGATAGATAGATAGATAGATAGATAATAGATGATAGATAGATAGATAGATAGATAGATAGATAATAGATAGATGATAAGTAGATAGATAGATAGATAGATAGATAGATAGATAGATAATAGATGATAGATAGATAGATAGATAGATAGATAATAGATAGATGAATGATAGATAATAGGTATATAGATAGATAATAGATACATAGATAATAGATACATAGATAGATAAATAGATAGGTAGATAGATAGATAATAAATAATAGATAATAGATAGATATAGATAGATACATAGATAGATAGATATAGATAATATAGATAATAGATAAAGAGATAGGTAGATAGATAATAGATAGATAGATAGATAGATAATAGATAATAGGTAGGTAGGTAGGTAGATAGATAGATAGATAGATAGATAATGGATAAAACATGGATGGAAGATAGATAGATAGATAATGGATAGATAATAGATAGATGATAGATGATAGATACATAGATAGATACATAGATAGAGATAATAGATAGATACATAGATAATAGATAAAGAGATAGGTAGATAGATAATAGATAGATAATGGATAGTTAGATGATAGATAGATAGATAGATAGATAGATAGATAATAGATAATAGGTAGGTAGATAGATAGATAATGGATAGATACATGGATGGACAGATAGATAATGGATAGATAGATAGATAGATAGACATCTGTATATGATACCCATATGATGCATAGTACTGCACTGAGGATCATAATTCCTCCTCCCAGTATATGCTTCTACAACCTGCTTCTTCATTCAAAACATATATTTTCAATGTGTCTGTTTATCTGCATATTTGTCATCAGTCAACTATAGCATGAGACTGAGTGGATGGTAAAATATTCAGGCATATTTTGATCTATATTTGATCTATCTATATTTTACCTCCACCATTACATTTTGCCAACAAACTGATATATTTTAAAATCTTAGCTTATGTTCATGGAAACCCCATTTCCAGTAGCAAAGGGCTGAAAAGATAGGAAGGAATAAACTGGTCCAAAATAAACAAAAGTCACCTTGAAAGGGGGGAAAGAAAGAGAAGGGAGAGGAAAGGGATGGAAACTTGACTTCTATAAATACCTTTGTTTTATAGTTAGATTGGTCATAATAAAAACCTGTTTCATAATTTTTAAATTAAAATGTGAAACAAGCAAATGAGTCTAACTGAATATCAAATTGGTGCACAAGCACATAGAGAATTTTTTCAAGTAACTATAAAGCACATATTTTGATTTTTCATCCCTTGGGGGACATGTCCTGGGGCAGAAAGAACTACAAAAAGATCTTTCAATAGTTTTTTTTTTTAGAGAAATTTGGGTATTATTATTTTGGAATTATTGTACATACCTTGCAAGATTAGGCACCTGGGAGATTGCTTTAGACTGAGTTCCTAGAAAGCTTAAGGCCAAAGGTTTTGTGTAAACATTTAATCTCAGAGCACAATCCTAGGAAAACAAGAATGCGTGGATGAGGGAGCGAAGTTAGGAAGGAGAGTCAATGTGAGAGAATGTATTCTAAGAGCAGCCAAAGCTTTAGGACATGCTACTTTCTTGGTCCTGCAGAGCATGTTTAAGAAGTTATTGTGACGCAAAAATACGTGGGACTACATCAAACTAAACATCTCTGCAAAAGGAACAGCCTACAAAATTAAAAGGGAACCTACGGAATGGTAGAAAACATTGGCAAACCATCTATCTGATGATAGGGGTTAATATCTAAAATACACAAGGAACTCATACAACTCCTCAGCAAAAAAACAATGCGATTAAAAACGGGCAAAGTACTTGGATGCATATTATTTCCAAGACATACAGATAGCCAAGAAGTACATGAAAATGTGCTCAACGTCACTAATCATCGGGGAAAGGAAAATCAAAACCACAATGAGGATATCACCTCACACCTTTCGAATGCCTATTATCAAAAAGACAAAAGATAACATGTGCTGGTGAGGATGTGAAGAAAAAGGAATCTTTGTACCCTGTCAGTCACAATGTAAATTGGTGCAGCCACTATGGAAAACAGTATGGAGGTTCCTCAGACAATTAAAACTAAAACTACTAAATAATCCAGCAGTCTCACTTCTGGGTATATTTCCAAAGGAAATGAAATCACTTTCTCGAAGATCTCTATGCCCCTATGTTCACTGTAGTATTATTCACCCTAACCAAGACATGAAAGCAGCCAAAATGACCACCAATGGAAAAATGGATTAAAAAGCATGTAAAAGGGGGCCCCCGGGTAGCTCAGTCTGTTAGGCGTCTGACTCTTGAATTCAGCTCAGGTCATGATCTCACGGTTCGTGGGTTTGAGCCCCGCATCGGGCTCCATGCTGACAGTGCAGAACCTGCTTGGGATTCTCTCTCTCTCCCTCTCTCTCTGCCTCCCCGCCCACACACACACACTCTGTCTCTCCCAAAAAATTAAACTTGAGTTTTTTAATAAATAAAAATTAAATGATAACATTTTAAATGTAAGCATATATATTGAAATTATTTTTGTAACACACGGTCTTGAATACCTTTCTAACCCCTATGATCATGATCTTGACATACGAGGACAATGTGCAGTTAATTCTCATCCTTCCACAAGAATCTTGCATAAGTGGCTTGTACGACCCAGTCCTTTTTCTGGGTTAACTTAGGCAAGACATCTTCATTCTGTCCCCAACAGAAATGGAGGCTGGTGCGGGCATCACAAAAATCTGTAACCCACACTAGCACAACTTATGTTTCACTTTGTCGGCGGCCTCATACACGGAGTCATCAGATCATAGTTGGAAAAGAAAACACAGCTACTGAGGCTGTTTCATCTGACTGCAACTGTAGTGTTCAATTTCAGGACCCGAGGGAATTCCAACTTGAGAAACGCCACTGAGAGTAGCAATACTGAATGAATGTTTTTCTAATTATTCACTGATTCTATGAAAGCATATGCGAGTGTAAAGTGATACTTGTATGACTACGCACAGAGGTAGGCAAAAAGAAACATACTTAAAAAAAATTTTTTTGAGTTTTTTAACATTTATTTATTGTTGAGACAGAGACAGCGCAGGAGCAGGGGAGGGGCAGAGAGGGAGACACAGATCTGAAGCAGGCTCCAGGCTCTGAGCTGTCAGCACAGAGCCCGACGTGGAAAAAATATGTTTATTAAGAGAGTTGTACCAGATTTCTAGTTTTGAGCCAAGCATGATCTTACCAATCTTCCAGTTCAAGGACAATGACGGTTCAGCCGTGCAAAGTTTTACCATGTAACGCTACACATTTGTAGCCATTTGGTAATTACCTACAATTTGGAAATCGGTTGTAAGTCGTCTCAGAAGAGAGGGAGAGGAAGGTGGGAGATTTGCTCCCACTGATTCAATTTAAAACAAAATTCGAATAATTGATCATTTCAGTTCTCTTCACAGATTACACAAGCTCACCATTGGAGCAGTAATGAAAATGGTACATATTCACTACAATCGAATAGAAGGAGTAAATATTTTAAAACCTAGAAAGAGTTTTCTAAATTTGTCAGAAATTTGATCCCTGTGTCTTTTATTTTTTTCTTTCTCTTCAGCAGAAAGGGATAGAACGAAATCTTCACCAATTATTCTAGCAGTGCCTAACTCACTGTTCTCAAATTTTAACGCACATTAAAAAAGAACTTTACACAGACACCTACTTTTAACAAATAATTGAAAAAAATCAAACGTCAAATATTCAAGGGTTACACATATGTACAAATTTTACTCCTCTCTTAACAGTCAGAGACAAAGAAAAAAGAAAAGAAAAAATGATTCATGGTTTTGAGGTGACCTAGTCCTTATTGAGCAATGGAAGTCTCATCATTTCTGTTTCCAAGCCCTGTAGGTGAGAAGCCAACACTGGAGTCACGGCATTTGGAAATGGAAGGAATCTTAGAGGAAGGAGTCAGTTTCTATCAGAAAAATAGGGCACTCGCCCTCATCATTCGATAGAAAAAAATCGATATGTAAAACTAATTCTCTAGGTGTGTAAAGAGCTCTACAAACCAACAGGGGAAGGTAAGAAACCCCTGAGTGTCACAGCTCCAGATGGTTTCTTTACCAGTTTCTTCATCAAGCCTGAAGGGACAGAAAAAAGGAGATGGTGTTGAGTCTAGAAGTGGCCAGCAGAAGCCAGCTCCCCAGAGGGGGGTGGGGGTGGGCGGGTGGGTTAGAAGAATTGAGACTACCAGCTATTGCTAAGAGCCACACGCACAAGGGAGATCTATGGCGATCTCTCTCTCTCTCTCTCTCTCTCTCTCTCTCTCTTCCTGGTCTCCAGGTTTTCACTGACATCCCTTCTCCCTAAAACCTAACCAGAAGTTAGCTGGCAACTGGGGGTGTGTGCTGTTTACAGACCAGTCCTCTGAGATACAGGACAGAGCAAGGGAGGCCCAGGAGGTGAATCTGAGGATCAAGAAACCAATAACCCGTAGATTTGCCAAAGAGCTTGGATTCACGCCCTGGCTGTGGCGCTGGCTGTGTGATAGAGGGTGAATTATTGAACTTTACCAACTCTCATTTTTTGGAACGGTAAGATGAAAACAACGATATGTGTGTGTATCTCTCAGAGTTACAGCGGCAGTTAAGTGATACAGGTATGTAAAATCCTAGATGCCATATAAAATCAGTGACTGTGGGCACGGGCCATGTCTCGCCAGTTCACTGCGCTGCAACTCTTCCTGACACAAGAGGTGGGTGAATGAAGGACTGAACAAAATCAGACAGTCCACTAGGGAATCGGTAGTTATTTTAGATAACCCAATCTCAACAATATCCTGGCCATCGACTTCCAGAGGGACTGAAATTCTGGTTTAAAGCAATCTGAAGAATCTACAGTTCTCACTGCTAACAGAGAGTTGTAGGGCAGGCATTCGGCCGAGGAATCTACGCCATTAAAAAGAGGATACAGGGGGTGCCTGGGTGGCTCTGTCGGTTAAGTATCTGACTTCAGCTCAGATCATGATATCACAGCTCGTGGGTTCCAGCCCCGCGTCGGGCTCTGCGCTGACAGCTCAGAGCCTGGAGCCTGCATGGGATTCTGTGTCTCCCCCTCTCTCTGCCCCTAACCCGCTCGCATTCTGTCTCTGTCTCTCTCAAAAATAAATAAAGCATTTAAAAAAAATTTTTTTTAAAGAGGATACGTCAATGGAAGCGCAAGTTTTCAAAGGCATGAAAATTTCAGTGTTGTTTTTTTCTCCCCAGATCTGAAAGAGAAAACTCAGTTTGCACTTTTTTAGCAAAATTGGCATGCATTTGAACGTTGTTAATGATCGTCAAGGATTTTTTTTTTTTTCAGAGAAAGGAAATTATCAGGGAAGTGTCCTGATACATAACTACCTGCTTCCTGATTAGAAGGCCCTTATGCATGAGAAAACACTTACAATGGAATTTCTATTTTATTTAAAAGAAAAGTCCCATTTGTAGGTGGCACCTTTTAAAAGATAAATGTTTGTGTTCCCTCTTACCACTCAAACAGGAGCATTCCTGTTCTAAAATGGAAGAGGTGAGAAACCAGTTGCCTAGGCCTATCCCACCCCAACCAGCAGAGAGACAAAGATGGAGAGAGAGAGATTGAAGAGAGAGAGAGAGAGAGAGAGAGAGAGAGAGGGGTCAGGGGAGGAAGAAGGGAAATCAAAAATGCACATTCCGTTTAAAAGGACACTGGCTCGGTAACTCCAAATGACAATACACAGGGAATCAGTGACAAATTCAGTACCGGAGAAACAAGGATGTGGGAAGATGTCAAAAAAAAAAAAAAGACGGGACAACTGTTCTACAGATCTCAGGCAAAGCTGACAGCAAAATTACCCAGAGCGTTATCGGCAATCCCGGAGCAGCAAATACCGTATAGGCTGGCTCACTTAGCAACCACGCCAGCCCCCTTTGCCAACCCCCAATGTAGACAGCAAGCAAGGGCCTCGGTCCCTCACCTCTCAGAAGAAACACAGAACAATGGAAAGAAGGAGGGAGGAGTATCAATGAACAAGGGCTGTCATCAGGTTTGGAGGTCCGAAGTATACTCAAGTGGTTGGTGGCTGGAAGAGGGAGACCTGGAGGTGGTCACCGCTCTGGGCTGGGCAAAGAGATAGAATTTCCCAGAAGGGGGTGGGAACAAAGATTGGCCTGAACCCCTGGTGGTTAGCCCCCGGAGCCTGTTTACTGAATGGCTTCCTTCCAGTGACCCCTTCCAGTCCCTTCACAGGCAGGAAATTAATGCTGCCTCTGTGGCTTTGGGTCCCCTGGGGTGGGGGGCGGTCCTCAGCCTCGTGGCCCAGCTCTCTCTCTCTCTCTCTTTCTCTCTTGCTCACACAGCAAATTCTGGTGGCCAAGAAGCCCCACCCATTTTGCAGAGTTCCACAGCAGCCTGCAGAGCCCAGATCTACCGACGCCAAAGCGAAGGTGACCCAGACAGGCCACTGAGACATCGGACATTAGATACAGAAGGACAAACCATGACCAACAACAGACACATGAAGAAAGCCAGAAACCAGAAAGCAAAAGGCCCAGGTAAATAAATAAATGACTGAGGCCTCAGAGAAATAGATGCATCAGGGAACAGAATAAATTCATTAGAAAATTACAAAAACAAACTCCAATTCCTGGAATAGGAAGTTACAACTAGAAGTTACAACATCTATGCATTTTACCACGTGTAGGTGTAGTTGACACATTTAAGAGATGTCACTGTATTTCATGTAATACAAAGCAAAAATATAGACACATTTTTTTTTTCTCATGAAAGGGTGAGGACATGGCCCTGGTTTTGCTCTACCACTTACAAGATGCATTTAAAACAATTATAGTGCTTTATAATGTTAACCTCACGTCGTTGTTGCTCGGATTAGTGAGCCCCTCTGTGTGCACATTTATGCCTCCGCGACTCCAACTCTGTATAAGTGTGGTCTGTTACCGTAACATTCGCGGCAGCTTCCGGGACAAAAACCTAATGGCCAAGAACATGAGCGAAAAAGGGGAGAACAGGTCAATGACATAAAGGATTGTAGTTGAAGGTCCAGCCTCAGACTGAGAGGATGATCCCACCCTTTGTGCCATATGTTTAATGTCACCCCCTCTCCCAAGCATAGTGATAGAACTTAGGAGACAGAAGTGAGAGCAAAGTTGGAAGAAAGGATAGGAGTATTCACGCCTTCAGCATCCTTGGTGAGGTGTCAGATGTCGGTAGAATAAGATATCCAGGTTAAATACTCTATTTTGTTATATTTTTTAAGGTTATTTATTTTTTCTTTGAGAGAGAGAGCATGAGAAAAGGGGGAGGGGGGCAGAGAGAGAGAGAGAGAGATTGAGAGAGAGCACAATCGGGGAAGGGGGAGAGAGAGGGGGAGACACAGAATCCAAAGCAGGTGCCAGGCTCTGTCTGAGCCGTCAGGGCAGAGCCCAAGGCAGGACTTGAACTCACCAACCTTGAAATCACGACCTAAGCCCAAGTTGGATGTTCAACTGACTGAGCCACACAGGTGCCCCATATATGTATTTTTAAGTTTATTTTTCCAGAGGGGCGGAGGGGCAGAGAGAGAGAAGGAGAGACCCAAGCAGGTTCTGTGCTGCCGGCGCAGAGCCCAACACGGGCTCGAACCCACAAACCGTGGGATCGTGACCTGAGCTGAAATCAAGAGTCAGGCACTTAACTGACTGAGCCACCCAGGCGCCCCTAAATATTCTATTTTAAAATAAACAGGTGACCTGTTTCCATTATCTAGAAATAATAGATTTATCAGAAATTGGCAGAGCGGAAAAAAGGGAGAGCAATCAGTGGTGAAAACCCATCTTTCATTTGGATTTGCTAAAAGACCAAGAAGTTATAGTGTAAACACAATCAGTATATAGTAAGTAACCTTCCAAAAGAATGAAAATTGGAGTTGAAATGGTGGCCTCTGGTGAATGGAGTGAGGTGGGAAAAGTTGAGATGGAAAACTGGCTTTTTGTTACCAGCTCGTCTGTATTCTTCGGTTATTTTTTTCCTTGCGTGTCTATTACTTGATATGAAGTGTTATAAAGGAGCCACGTTCTCTTTGCTATAAACTTTTGATGACAGAGCGTGGGTCTCATTCGTTTTCTTTTTCATCGTAATTTTCTTTCTAATCTTGAAAATGCATCTTTAAATGATTGTTTTCCACTTTTTTCCCCCAATGCTATCATTAAAATAATAAGCAATTCTGTGCGTAAGGAATAAATCATTCAAGGGTTGAGACACTGGAATGGCATGATTCAATCACCAGGGAAAAATTAAGGCTGTAATTTAGCTGCTATATATGCAAGAATATCCAAACTTTAAAACCATATGAGTTTTTAAAAATTATTTACGGATTTCACTGCATTAATTAGGAAGTATTGCTCTTGATGAGAGAAGTGATTCTATGTTATTTTTATCTTATTTTTTCAGCTCATCTTTTTCTCTAATTTTTGTAATGTTTATTTGTTTATTTATTTATTTTGAGAGAGAGAGAGAGACAGAGAGACAGAGAGACAGAGTCAAGTGGGGGAGGGGCAGAGAGAGAGAGGGAGGCACAGAATTTGAAGCAGGCTCCTGGCTCCGAGCAGTTAGCACAGAGCCCGACGCGGGGCTCGAACCCATTTTTTTTTTATCTCATCTTAAATGTAAATGATGAAGGATTAATATGAGCAGATACAAGTAAGAATATTCAAACTCCACAAAGTAACATGTTTGTGTTAAAATAACACGTAGATGCCCCTTCCTAAAAACTGATCTCGCTACCCTGCGTCCATTTCTCCTCCAGATGCACCTTCCTCAACATTCCTTAATGTTCACGGTTTCCAGTGAGCTATTCTTTGGTTCCTTGTCCTCCTGTGTCTCTCAGTCAGCAGGGGACATAACTGGCCAGTGCCCACTTCTCCATCCTTCTCTGCATGCATAAAGCCTGAGTTAGCTGTTTAGACAGAATGAGTCACAGGGTACGTCCACCATGATTCACCCGTTTTCTCAACTTCCAGATTACTGCTCGACCACACCACGATTCCACAGTTCCAGATCTTTCCAGATTTTAAGTTCCTCAAATATTCGACTTTGCTTCCTTCCCACGTGGTGACTAGTACAGTCCCGGGGAAATAATAGATCCATTAGCTATTACTTTTTTGTGTGTTAAGCTTTTTTAAACAGAATCCTGCCATCTGTATTCTCCATCAATATCACAGTCCCAGCCAGCCTACCAGGCCAAAAAAACAAAAAAACAAACACACAAAAAAAACCAAAAAGCAAAAACAACAACAACAATAACAACAAAACAAAAACCAAAAAACTACTCTCTATTTTTGTGTCATTGTTTTCTCCTCTTTTGATTGATTTTATTTTACTTGTAACCTTTCTCAGTCACCTAAGTGTTTTCAAAAACGTGATATTTTTCTGGTGGTGGTGCATACAACGTATATTGATTTTCTTTTTCGAAACCTCACCTAAAGCAATATGCAAATGCAAGCCCAAAACACCAGAATACACATTAATTTATGACATTCAAAACTTTGAAAATGTATAATGTACGTCCTCATCATATTTTCAAGGCCCTGAGGTCACTTGCAATAAAAGACTCGTATCTAGTAATGTCATTTAAAATGCAATAGGTTTCAGAAAGCCTTACATTTTAGACCAAATACCTAATTTGTATTCTTTTGGCAAAGGCAAGCTTTGGCTTTTCTCTTTTAGCTTGGAAGAATATGACAAAATTCTCATTTAGGAAAACTAGCCTTTTGGGGTTAAAATATCTGTCTATGGATCTCTAATGTCTCAAGGACTTTCAACTTGTGGTCTACACATGAAAAGATTACATTTTTTCTTTCAGTAAGTGTTCTCAAATTGTGCTAATCATCATCCCACCTTTCCCACTGTGTGCCTTAATGACATTTTGGCAAGATTCAGTCATTTTCCACTCAACTTCACCTATTTGAAAAGTCTCGTTTCCATCTTTAAAAAGTCAAGACTCCAGCAGCTTGTGGGTAGGGCTGGTGGGGGACCAGCTGGGAGGAGAAGCCTAGGTGCAAGGAAGGACTGCTTTGGACCTATCTGCCCTGTTCCAGGCACAAGCTAGACTCACGTACTGGGGGAATAGGGAGGCAATGGTTAAAGAAAAAAAAAGTAAACTTCTCTCACCTGGGTAAGCAGAGGGCAGCCCTCCCCTTTGGTCGACTGATACTCTCCTCTGCCAAGGTCCTTCATGTCACTGGTTCCCAAATGTTGCCACTCTTACTTGCAGGAGCCTCTGTAGAGGCCTCTACACTAAAATAGGTAGTTTGAGGGGCACCTGGGTGGCTCAGTTGGTTAAGTGTCCAACTCTTGATACTGGCTCGGGTCGTGCTCTCATGGTTGTGAGACTGAGCCTTTGGGCTCTGCACTCACAGCACAGAACCTGCTTGGGATTCTGTCTGTCTCTCCCAATCTCTCTCTCTCTGACCCTCTCCCGCTCGCTCTCTCTCTCTCTCCCTCAAAATAAATAAATAAACATTTAGAAAAATAACAAAATAAAATAGGTAGTTCTAACTCTGGATAGCCCTCTTTCATCAACATCTCTTGCCACCACCAAAAGAAATCTATCCACTGCCTCTGGATGGTGGGCTTTCCTTATCCTGCAAGTGGCCTCTTGCATGGGGTACCCTAGTGAAGGCTTAAGCTTAGCTATCGGTAGTGTCCACTTGATTTACAGTGAACTTGTATATTCTTGGCATGCCTCTCCCAAACTTCTTCTCTGTAACCTCACTAACTCGTTTCCTACTTTCTGAGGACACACAAAAAAGTCACGTCTCCTTGCTAAGCAACAAGAACCACACCTAGACCCAAATAACTGACAACTAGCTCATGGATGGGAGGGAAGAGGACAGGGTTTTGACCTTACTGGACTGTGTTTTCAAATTTTCACTCTAGTTAGAGTCTGGAGAAAAATTAATGAATGGGAGTAGACAAAGAGAGAGCGAGTTCCATCACGGTACCAAGAAGTAGCCATCCTACAGGGATATGATTAAAAACAGTTATCCTAACAGAATATAACGAGCAAATAATTGGGTAGATACGACAATAATAAGTCATGATGAAGAAAGACCAGCTTATGGCCAAACGTGAAAGGACAGGTTGCAGATACGATCCCAAACCAGAAAGGTGAGTGATTTCAAGCTCAGGACATAAGGGATTTCTCCAGAAAAAGATCTGAGAGGTGAATCCAAGCTGGTGGAAAATCCAAAGCCTGAGAGTAACAGGAAAAAAAAAAATGCCTTTAGGAAATTAGAATATGTATGTAATACGGAGGCTATGATATGAGGCAATAGAACCTAGGTCAGGTGGCAGCCTCCTACATGATTCTAGCTGGAAAGAGAGCCACATCCAGGATGTGGCTCACCCAGGAAGCACACAGAGACAGCCTGCTATGCCTGCGAGGTCCTGACAGCAGGCATAACACCGTCAAAGTTTCCAAGGTCATTAACAGAAACAAGGTGAAAACAGAACTCTGCAGAGGGGCATTGTTATCACTCATAATTACACATTTTAGATGTTTCAAACTACCAATGCATTCCAACAAGGAAATTATGAAGCTAAATTAAGGGTTTCTCCTGAGGAGAATGAAGATAATGAAGTCTATGTTGAATATAAACCAAAACCAATTAGCTCCCCAACGCTGCAGTGCAGATTATAAATTCCACTGATGCAGTCTGAACCAGCAAAATCAAAAACTCTATAAACTTATTTATTAACACTAAAACAAGCCAGTCGTGGGACAAACAAGCTATCTTAACATTTAATGGCCCGTCAAACAATAAATCTTTTATTTGCATTTTTGCTCTGCTGATGAAAGAAGCAAATCGCTAATAATCAGATCTCCAGTGACCACTCCAGAGCTCCATAACGATCTCCTTCCCCCGATACAAGTCTATCACAAAAGGGAAGCAGGAGTCTCTAAATTTTTATAAGAGCTAATTGTTGCTCCACTGACAAACTTAGGAGATGCCTCCTGCGTTATTTAAACTATTTCCCCCAGCCCTTAGTTTGCAAGGTGTTTGTGGGAGCCCTACTGCAGGATGCAAGGGCAAAGCGTGTGACCTTGGGCTAGACCAGTCCGTTACTTTCTTTACAGTGGTTGGCTCAAGGATGGAAATGTGACCCGGTATAGCCAGAGAAGGAGTGAATACTCGGGCTTTCACGGGAACTACCCAAAAAGACTGCTCCATGGGAACGAGCCAAAAAGACTTCCAGTTGTAGGGGTAAAGTTAAGGCAGCTGCAGCCTCTGGTGACCCCAGGCTCAGAAGCCTATTGCTAATGGAATCAATATGGAAAAAGGGCTAAGAGAGGGAGAGAAACATGGTCTGAAGCCAAACATACTCCTGGACTTTTCAGCTACATGAGTCTGAGGAAAGTATCTTCATTGATACGGTATTCAATACAAGTGAAGATGCCCAGTAGACATGACCTCACTTGTCCCATTTACATACTACCTATTACCCATGAACTTGGTTCTCAATCGTGGGATCTCACAGCCCACCTGGGATCAGGGCCCATGCCACTTGGACTAAACAACAACACAAGCCAAAGTGGGGTAAATGCCAGGTGAACCACACCAGCAATGTGGTGAGTGCCAAGGTTAGAAGAGAGTACAAACATGATGCCTGTGATACAGCAGCGCCCTTCACCATCAGAGCCGCTAAAATTAGCAAGCCTGACTGTAATGTTTATCTTTACATTCCATGGAATTTTGTGTTTGCTCTATTTGAGGTATAAATAGATCAACTATTAACTCCCACACTGTATATGCATAAAAATCCCAAAATATCACAAGGTATGGTCTAAATCCTCTCGACTCAATGCATCTAAAACTTCTAAAAATAACCTAAAGCGAAAAAGAGAGCAAAGGCAAAACGACATATAGTGGGGACTTGGGGTTCACTTCCTTAAATTCCCCTGAAATTTTCACTACCGCACACGGGAAAATGATGTCTTGGAACTTTTTATTCTGAAATAATCACAGATTCAGAGAAAGTTGCAAAAAAAAAAAAAAAAAAAAGCATATCCTGAGATCTCGTGGATCTCAGCTTCCCACAATGACGATATCCTGTACAACTGGGGTTCAATGTCAAAACCAGGAAATCGACACCACCGCAATCCACAGAGCTCGTTCAGATTTCATCAACATTGCATGCACGTGCTTGTGGGGGGTGCGCCTGTGTGGGAGAGAGTCACTCTATGCGATTTCATCATCTGTGTAGATATAAGACACAGAACCTCTCCACCACCATCCTCGACAGCCACAACCACGCCTACGTCTATCTTCACTCCCTGGCCACCACTGAGCTAGTCTCCATTTCCCCCAATTGTGTAAGAATTCCACACAAATGGGATCATACTGCATATGACTCTCTGAAACTGACTTTGTTCATTCAGCATAACCCCCAGAGATTCACCCACGGTGCCACAAACACCACTGGTTTATTCCTCTCGATTGAGCCATGTTTCGGGGTACAGTCTATTTAGTCATTCACCCATAGAAAGACACGTGGCTTCCTTTCAGTCTGGGACCATCGTGAATAAAGCTGCCATGAACTTTCATACGTAGTTTGCACGTATGAGAAAATGTATCTTCATTTCTCTGAGATAAATGCCCCAGGGTGCAGGCGGGGAAAGACTTTTGACAGATTAAATCTTTTAATCATCCCAAAGACCCCCCTGTTCCTGCCAGTAACATTCTTGGGCTTCAAAAGGCAATGCCACTGCCCATGTCTTTAAGTTCTGCCAGAGGCAGCATCATCTTGGCTGAGCTGAGTGGGACAGCCTGTTTTTCTGATTTTGAACTCAGTATATCGAACATTTGCTGAACCTCCAGCCTAGTAACAAGCAGCTGAGAATGGAACGATCAGATCTCTTGCTCACCCAGAAAAGCTTTAGGTGCCAGCTAGGCTCGTTTTAGAGGCTGGAAACAGCCACCAAGCCGGGATTCTTGCTTCACAGGCTGGTAAATAGTTCATAACATCACAGGCGGGTATGATATTTTTGCGATCCTTTATCCAAACCACCGTCTAATATTTGAATTCCCAACACAGTGTATGGCAGTTACCTGGGAAGCTCAGTTCTTTATTTTGTGTTACATCTCCCCAAACTCATATTTATCAGAAAAGGGGCGAGTCACTGAGATGTGACTCCAGTTGTTAAACCGCCAAAAAACGTCCATTCTATGTTGTGTTGATTTGTTGTTGTTTGTTGTTCCCCTAAGAGACAACAAATTTCACGCGCATTCTAGGGGAAACACATTCAATAGTCAAAGGAGGAAGAAAATGCATTTCTTGAAGGGCACGCGGAGTTTCCACTTACTTTATTAACAAGGCAAAGATGGTCTCTCTCAATCCTAGTTTTCTATGCTTGTCTCTGAACATAAACACACACACAGCAGAACCCTGGGGTAGGACCCATGTAGGGAACTTTCCGCATTCAGCGACATCTGTCCAAAGTCCCAAATCATGCAATATCCCCAATGAAAAAGGAGAAAACATGGATCCAGTCACTTCTCCCACAAGTGATGATTGAACACGTATGACATACAGGCTCTGTGATACAGGAGGGTGATTCACAGTGGTGAAGGCAACAGACAAAACCTGTCCTTCCGCAGATGAGACAAGGATCCATGTAGGGTGTTCTGATATCCAGGAACAGAAGGACACAGTGCTTTGGCTGCATGGAGGAGGGGCACAAACTTAAGTTAGGCAGGTGAAGTCTTCCTGAAGGCCCTGACGGTAAGCTGACTCCTGGGAGAGGAGTAGGGAACAGCCAGGTAAAGGGAGAAAAATGGGGTGAGGAGGAAACACATTTGGGTCAGAGGGTGTAGAAGGCCCAAGGGAGGGGCTTTTTCAGCAATAGAGCAGGGGCTTCAGGATGGGGAGCGGGACGGCCTGGGAGGTGGCTGAGAAGAAGCTTTTAATCTGTTCCCCAAGGATGGGTTTTTTGGTACGGTTGTCTTTTTATTTTTAAATCAGTCTCCTTAAATGTATCTTCAGTGTTTTATATAAATACAATGTATTTACTGGAAAACTCCAACCAAGATGAAATATTGATACATTTTCAGTTTAGGGGCGCCTGGATGGCTCAGTCAGTGAAGCAACCTACTTCGGCTCAGGTCATGATCTCACCGTTCGCGGGTTCGAGCCCCGCGTCGGGCTCTGTGCTGACAGCTCGGAGCCTGGAGCCTGCTTCAGATGGATTCTGTGCCTCCTTCTGTCTCTCTGCCCCTTCCCCCGCTTCGGTGCTCGCTTGCTCTCTCTCTCTCTCTCTCTCTCCCCCTCTCAAAATTAAATCAATAAACATCTAAATAAACAAATGAATAGATTGTCAGCCTAGATGAAAAAACCAAAGACTTAATGGGCAGAAAAGAAATCCACAGGTCAAATTCTTTCAAGGGGCTCCATGAGCTCCCACATCCCCGTGTGCACTTCCCCGCCCACTTCCACTTGCCTCTTTCAGTCTCAGTCCCCCCATCCCTCAGGATGAGTCGCCCCTTTCTGTGCACCTCTGAAGCATCTTACACATTGGTATTAGTTACCCTAAATACAATAGTAATAACAATACGTGTGATACTGGGGTACTTGGGTGGCTCAGTCAGCTGTCAGCACAGAGCCCGTCTCAGACGCTCCTTCTCTCCCTTTGCCCCTCCCCTGCTCACATGCATGTTCTCTCTCTCTCTGTCTCAAAAATAAACGTTAAAATAATAATAATAATAATAATTGAGATCTTAACAATTATTTTATGATTCAATTATTAATAATGATGATGGTTACGATAATATGGTAATTAATTCATTTAGTTAATGAATTAATGACATTCAGATTACTGTTGCACGCACTTGCAGAAAGTCTTCTGACTTCTACCGACCTTCATCTTGGCATCTCTGCCTTCCCTGAGAGCTGAGCTCCTTAAAGAAGGACTAGATGTGTATAAGTTCTAGATCTCGATTCAATCATTCAGTCATTTACTCATTTAGTATTTATTGAGAACCTGCTATGTGCCCAGTTATGGTCTCAGTTCAGGGCATGTATCAGTGAACGTGTAGTCAACATTTCCTGCCCGCTTGGAGTCGTAGAGTCTATATTACAAGAAGCACACAGTTCATTGCTGGAAGTTTCAAAAGGCATTTGATTTCCAGGAAAGGAGTCAAGAGAGACTTCCAGTTGTCCACCACTGCTGGGCAGAGTTTCTTTGAGGAAGTTTGAGGCTATATGCCAGTATTCTGTTCAGTCTACACAGAGGCATTTTAAAAGCTACGCTCCCTCAAAACGGAGCAGCTCTCTAATCCCTGTTAAAACCCCTCCCCTGTCTTCTTTTCCCTTCCTGCTCTTCCCTTGTGAGAACTGAGGGTCACCATCTCTTAAGGCACATGTGGAGTTGGCTGGGTCTGGAGCCAAACTGGGCAGCGGAAGATACTAGCACACATTTCTCCTCCCCTGCAAACTGCTCTCTCCCCTCATGAATAATGAGTCTAGGCCCCCGCATATGTCTTTAAAAGCCGCATACCAACTTGGTCAAAGTTCTTTGGATCCTTTTGAACAGCCATTTTGTTGGTGAGCCAGTCTGCCCCTAGGGAAGCCTGGAACAAAAGGAGATTCAGCGTCTGTGAATTTGGAGCCTTGACATTCTAGTCTGCGGATCAGTGCGTGGACCAGCACACTGATCTCTCTTTCTACCTGTACGATAGTTTAGTTTTAGATGCCTCATTGCCATTCTTGGCCACTAGCCCTCTAAAGGACCCATGAGTTTACCTCAATAAGTTCACCTCAAATTTAAATCTCCCGTTGGAGAGTTTGGGAGCTCACTCCTTCTCTCTGGGTTCCTGGACTCTTATGCGATTTCACCCGACCCCTCCCCCAGAGCTCCACATTGTACTGGGAGGGGCAACCTTTGCTCAGACCTAAAGCAATGGGTGCCAGATTTCCTTATCCTTATGTAACAAGAGAGATCATCCAGAATATTCCTATTCCAGATTAATCCTCCCCAAACTGGCCTGCATTCTGGATCTCCAGACATCAAGAAGACAAAATAGTTGTTTTCTTCTTTAAAGCCCACCTCATAATACACCCTGATAACAATTGCCAACCAGTGTTTTCTAAACATGTCTAATGACAATAATCACCCAAAGCACTTTAAAACAGGTTCCCAGGGGCGCCTGGGTGGCGCAGTCGGTTGAGCGTCCGGCTTCAGCCAGGTCACGATCTCGCGGTCCGGGAGTTCGAGCCCCGCGTCAGGCTCTGGGCTGATGGCTCGGAGCCTGGAGCGTGTTTCCGATTCTGTGTCTCCCTCTCTCTCTGCCCCTCGCCCGTTCATGCTCTGTCTCTCTCTGTCCCCAAAATAAATAAAAAACGTTGAAAAAAATAAAATAAAATAAAATAAAATAAAATAAAATAAAATAAAATAAAATAAAATAAAATAAAACAGGTTCCCAAACCCTTCCCTATGTAGAATGTGGCTTACTACGTTTGCATGGAACCAAAGAGCCCATACTTTGTAACAGGCTCCCAAGTAATTATTACCATGATGTCAGTTTGCGAAACACGGTCTTAACTAATCATGTCTTGGGTATTGATTTAAAGCTTCCAATGAGGATGGAAATGAAGAATGTTTATATAGATGCATTTGAGTTTAAAACATTAAGAGGTCAGATTTCTCTTCAAGAGACTGATGGTGGGGCGCCTGGGTGGCGCAGTCGGTTAAGTGTCCGACTTCAGCCAGGTCACGATCTTGTGGTCCGTGGGTTCGAGCCCCGCGTCAGGCCCTGGGCTGATGGCTCAGAGCCTGGAGCCTGTTTCCAATTCTGTGTCTCCCTCTCTCTCTGCCCCTCCCCCGTTCATGCTCTGTCTCTCTCTGTCCCAAAAATAAATAAACGTTGAAAAAAAAAATTTAAAAAAAAAAAGAGACTGATGGCATTTCCTTTGTGTATATACCCAGAGGTGGGATTCCTGGATCAGATGATAGTTCTATTTTTAATTTTTTCAGGAATCTCTATACTGTTTTCCATTGTAGCCTTACTATGCACATTCCCTCCAACAGCATACAAAGGTTCTCTTTTCTCTACATCCATCAATTTTTATCTTTTGACTTTTGATAACAGCCATTCTTGCGGGGGTGAGGTATATCTCATTGTGGTTTCGATTTTCATTTCCTTGATGATAAGTCATGTTGAGTATTTTTCACATATCTTTTGGCTATGCGTGTGCATTATTTTGAGAAATATCTATACAGGTCCTATGCTTATTTTTAAATCTGGTTATTCGTGTTCTTGCTATCCAGTTGTTTCGGTCTCTTATATATTTTGACTATTAACCCCTTATCAGATGTATGGTTTGCAAATTCTTTTTCTGTAGGTTGTCTCATCACTCTGTTGAGTGTCTCCTTAGCTCTGCAGAAGCTTTTTAGTTCAACGCAATCCCATTTGCCTATCGAAGAGGAATTTTAAAAAAGGCTTCCCAAGTCTTCAACTTCTGAAGTGGACGTGCAGTAGAAAGTGCAAGGGATTTATATGTAGGAAAACCTCGATCGCTGTTGTACGACTTTCATGCCGAACACCAGCCTCCGAGGGTTCATGGTCCAGTGGGAGACAGGAAGTAGCAAGGATCACTATAAAATGTTGTAGGGGCAGGAATGAAAGCATGCAGTGGACTTAGGGGGCTCACAGAGCGGTTCACTGGGTTGTGGAGATCAAGGAAGGCTTCTGGGAAGAAGTGATGTTTCAGCTGGCTTTCTGGATCTCCTGGCCCTCATTTTTCTCATTCTGTAAAACGGGAAGACAAGCTTTATTGCCCAGGCCTGTTATGTGGATTGAAGAAGTTAACCTAGCACATTACTGGAGCTCAACAAGTATTAAACAACCTACCCTCTTTTCTTTTGGTTAAGAAAACCTAAAAACTGTCCATGAAAAGGAATATAGAGAACATAACCTAGAGAGAAGTTTCTCCAAGTATAATGGGGTATAAAGCAATAATGACTAATGTACCTTAACCTTCCATTCTGCATATAAAACAACATCTCCCCAGGTGCTGCTTCCTCCATTTGGTCCTTCCTGCAATTATATGCATTTCAGAGCAAGAATTGTCTCCTCTGTGTTCTGTGCGGTGCCTGGCCCTGTTTCCAATATGCAGTTGGATGGGACTAAGTACATTTTATTTAAATTAAATTGACACCCTCACATGCACATTCTCTATTTTGCGAGTCATGTATAATCATTAATCCAATCAAGAACCTTGTGAGGAGGTTATATTCCTTCCATTTAATTATCCTGGGTTTATAATCCATGGTCGAGGAAATCCGGAGATTGAAGCTCTCTTGTTGGCCTAATCAGTAGATAATGAAGATTTAAACGAAGGCTTCCTGATTTCTTTTCCTTTAATAGAGATGGCAGACCATTTTTCCAGTTGATGGCTAATTTACTAAGAAAAATCATTTAAAAGACTTAACAATTCCTATCTTCCTGTGATAGACACATATTACATTTCAAAAGTAGACCTTAGATTGCTTCTTATAAGAACAATAGATTATTTTTAAATCTGCATCCTGAAAAACAAGCCTAGATTTTAAAGTTGCAAAAAAAAAAAAAATCCCTTTACTAAGATAAAGTCTGTTTCTATTGTTTATATTTAAGTGATTTATTTGTTATTTTTTAAGCTTCGGAAGTAGCTTCATGAAGATTTTAGGTAGCTGGGGATTTTTGGTCTTGTCTGGGTTTCTGTTTGTTGCTTTTAGCTTGTATTCTGTGACCATGTTTGTAAGATATTCCATCAGGGATAAAAGAAGCATGTTTTGTGACATTTTTAAGGCAAAATTTGCCAAGTTTCTTATAAAGGAAACACGACCTTGGATGAGCTGGAGCACACTGCAGACTGGCAATGCATCGAGTACAATGATTACTGGGGATTAGAGCTGATAGGGACCTACAGACCAATCCAGAGATTACCAGGGTTATTTTGGGATAGATACATGCCACCAATACAGGGTTCTACAAATGCTTAAACAGTTCTGAAACTTAAGTTTTGGAGATTCCACATGAAAGAAATCCAGATTTCCAACTTCGCATGAAAAATAGCTGAATCCGACAATACAATGCCTCCATTCGTGCACGATCACTTCCTGCTGGAGCTGAGGGACGGTTACCTTCTCTAGAAGGGGTATGGGATATGGCATCAAAACACCATCCCCCTTCCCTCGTTTGCTTTTCCTTGCTGCCCTGATGGCGATCGGAATTTGGAACACCAGCCCTCTCCTAACACCCTCGTGTTGCAGAAGAGGAAGTTTATCCAGGGTAAACAGAGCAAATTAGTTCTATGGCCCTCATAATGCTGCATAGTAAACAACCCAAAAGCTCAGCAGCATACAACAATAAGCATTTGTTTTGCTCACGTATCTGGGGATCAGCTGGGTGCAAGGAATCTAGGCTGGGTTCAGCAGGGGTGGTTTGGCTCTGCTCCAGATGTCACTCGTGCCCTTCTGCCACCGGCGGAGAAGCTGGGCAGCTTCTTTTCAGGAAGATGACAGCGATGGAAAAGGGCAAGGGGATCACACAAACCCTTTTAGTGTCCAGAGTCTTAACTAGCAAGGCTTCACATCTGTCCCTCAAGTGGGCGAAGCAAGCCACCGTCTGAACTAAAGTCAAGGAGAGGGGAAATGCAGACTGCCCCTTTAATGGGGAAGACTTCAAAATCGGGGCATGGACAGGAGCAGGGGCAAGGTTAAATAATGCAAGCCAGCAACCTGATCGGCCCCCAAAGAGGTCTTCAGTCACCCATTGCACAGTTTCCATGAAGCCCCACGTCACGGCTTTGCCTTTCGTTTCTGCCCCAGAACCATCTGATTTGGAGAGAGCTGATCTAACCTTACTCTATGGACAGGAACACTTGTCCAGAGCCCCAAGGAAACCCTGCCTCCTAATCCAGTGTGCCCTGCCTTTCAGTCTGATGGGGAAGCACTCTTATCTGACTTGAGTGAGACAAAATGATCACTCGGTTTTGCTGATAGAATTTCAGATTTTGAAGGTTTTAACAAAGCTTGGAAGCCAATAGAGAACGGAACTACAAATCACTCATTAGGATGAGTTCTAAGTTTTCAAAGCAATCTCTTCCTTAGTAATTCTCAGAGTCGCATTTCACCTTATATAATGTATAGAAATATGGCACTCGAGACCTCCATCAGGGAAGCCCAATCATCCTACAAATTAGGCAGCCTTATTTACTTTAACTTGAAAATCTCAACAGGCTTCTCTTTCCTTTCAGAACTGCCTTTTGTCTTGTTCTCTGCTTCTAAGACTTCATGCTATACTCAGGAAGCCAATAAACCAATTGGCTCTCTAATGAATGGAAAAAGGAGAAACAAAGCTTAGTAAATGAATTTTAAAATGCTTACTTGTAATGTCATTTAAAAAAATTGCCATTGGGATCCCAATATTCCTTCAGGGAAGCTCCAGTCAGACAGGTGCTCATTTTTTTCTGTACCAAGCAGTCCCCCAAAAGCCTGCAGAGCTAGGTGAGCAACACCAAAGGCGGCAAGGGAGGGATTACCATGGGGCTCTGTTAGCTGAGCCTAGAACTAGCCCCAAATGCCCAGCTCCTGGTGTCTTCCTAGGACCCTCGCCCTGTAGCATAGCTTTCTGGAGGCACTCTTGTCATCCAGGCAACATCTACCTTCCATCTTGCAAAATGAAGAAGTACAAATGTGGAAATCAAAGCGCTCAAAGGTGCCAACAGTTCAAAAGCTCCAAAAGTCCCCAGGCCATCTCCAATCTTAAAGTGTACAATGTAGGGGTGCCTGGGTGGCTCAGTTGGTGGACTGTCTTACTTTAGCTCATGAGTTCATGAGTTCAAGCCCCGCATTGGGCTTTTGCCTGTCGTCATGAGCCTGCTTTGGATCCTGTGTCTCCCCTCTCTCTACACCACCTCCACTCACGTGCACACACACACTCTCTCTCTCTCAAAAATAAACATTAAAAAAAAAATAGTAAAAGTGCAAAATATCAACCTCCCTCCCCATGACACGCACATCACAGTGGTCAAACTCTTACAATGTTTTTTAAAAATGTTTTTTAACTTTCTTTTAAATTATCATTTATTTTTGAGAGAGAAAGAGACAGAGTGTCCGTGCGGGACGGGCAGAGAGGGAGACACAGAATCTGAAGCAGGCTCCAGGCTCTGTGCTGACAGCTCAAACCCATGAACCGTGAGATGATGACCTGAGTCGAGGTCGGACACTTAATGGACTGAGCCACCCAGATGCCCCTAAACTCTTTCAGTCTTTTGACCTATGAGTCCCCCCTAGGCTTATGTTATTTCCATGGAGGAAGGGAGACCATGGAGGAGAGTTTTTATGTCTCTCTCTCCTCCTTCCAAGTCCAGAGTAAACTATTTTTTTTCCTCTAAAGTCTTTCCTATCCACAATATGCATATTTTGTTGACTGCTTTGCTGATTCAAGTCTTTCCCATTTAGCCAACGAGTGGGTGATGCTAGATGTTTCCGTGGTCCTTGGTTACCTCTTTATCTACTGTGAGTGCTTTGTGTTTATCGTGACTGTTCCCCAAGGAGAATGAAGTGAATAGAGATACAAAGTTTATGTAACAGCTGGGTATTAAAGAATTCCATAAAGAGTGTCTACCTCCATGGATTTCAACATATCCTGTAGGGATGAGAAAAAGAATTTACAGATAAACCACTTTATTATGTGCTCTCAGGGATTTAAAATCCTTTAAGTCCGCACAATCACAGCCATGCGGAAAGTTTGCATTTTC
Organism: Herpailurus yagouaroundi; assembly: GCF_014898765.1. Classification (NCBI taxonomy): domain Eukaryota; kingdom Metazoa; phylum Chordata; class Mammalia; order Carnivora; family Felidae; genus Herpailurus; species Herpailurus yagouaroundi. The sequence goes on from NW_024412433.1 coordinate 13,564,321, forward strand.
ATTTTGTGGATGGGGTGGGGGTGCTCGGAGTTGAGAGAGATGACATCACTTTCTCAAGGTCACACTTGGGAGCTAACAGAGCTAGCGTCGCGGGGGTAGAGTCGTGGGGCATGTGAAGACCTTGGACACTGCGAGGCCTCTTTGTCCTTGATTGAATTCGACAGTCTCAACTCCTTCTCAGTTCTCCTTCCAGCGCCTGTAAATCATACATAAGAAATAAAATCAAAGTTATCTCCCTCACAAAATGGTTGATGGCGCCATTACAAGCTTCTGCTTGTTTGTTTCTCCGTGATAGTTTCTGAACATACTTTAAAGATATTTGAGAAAGCATTAACACTGCCAGGCTTCACTTTTCTTCAAGAATTCTTTAGGACAAATCGACTGGTGCCAAGAAGCATAGGCTCCAAGACCAGGATACGTTTCCAATGTCTTGGTTTTGGATAATTCCAGAAGTTATGCCAATGAGTATAAAACCTGCCTTCCTCATCCAACTGTGAGAGAGATAGACAGAGAGGGAGGTTGAGAATGCTTGTGTGCAATAGGCAGGCTTCAGAAAGGCTTGTCACACATGCTTTAGATTTCCATTTGTGCCTCAGCTGCCAGGGTGACCAGGGAAACCGATGACCAAGCTCTCCTGGGCATAGTTGCAGTAAAACTTTCACCATTGCCTCTCCTACTTTTTTTTCTTCCATTAAGGATTAAAAAATGCTTTTGCAGGGAAAGTAATAAAATATAAAATTCTGTGATTCAACAGACTTTGTCCTAGTTTTTGGGTTTAATGGGAAGTCTATTCTAAAACCTAGTATCAGCCTCTCTCGTTCTTACAGTTATTTGGCATGCTTTATGAACTTCTTTGCACTCTCTGAATGCAATAAACAGGTTGATTAATAAGAATGGAAACACATCATCATTTGTATGATCCCCTCCCCTTGCCTGTGGGCCGGCCAAGTGCCTTGCTCTTAACCAACAGGATACAGAGAAGATGATGGGATGTCACTTCCATGATTACCTAACCTAAGATAGTGACTGCTATCTTGCCTGAAGATTCTCTCCCTTTTTGGCTTCGATGAAGCCAGAAGTCATATTGGAGAGGCCCCCGTAGCAAGGAACCAATAACTATGAAGGAACTGAGGCTCCCAGTCCAACATTCTGTCAGAAACGGAGTGCTGCCAGTAACCATGTGAGCTGAGAAGTAGTTATTTCCACAGTACAGCTTTGCAGATGAGATCCCGGCCCTCCTGACATCTGGATTGCAGCTTTATGAGAGATCCGGAGTCCGAAGCCCCTGGCTAAGCTACAAGTGGATCCCTGACTCACAGAAACTTTGAGACAATAAATGTGTGCTGTTTTAATCCTGTAAATTTGGGGGCAATCTGTGAACACAGTAATAAACAACCAACGCTTAGCCTTTAATACTACAAAGGACATAGCAACTACCTTTTGAACCACTAGGTCGTTAGTATAGCTTCTCTACACTGTATTTTCTCTAATACTCCCGAGAGGTAAAACAAAATTAGTGGAATTAAGTAACAGATGGAAAGATGGAGACACCTGGGTACGGCGGAAATGTTGTAAAGCACTAAAATGGATACGGACAACAGCAACAAGTGACTGCAAAACTTTGGTGTGAATTCACTGTTTGGACACTGAGATGTATTTGGGCAATGCACTGTGAATTTTAAGACCAACTGTCCACTACCTTGAAGTGATATTAGTGGGGCTCTGATGTAAATTTTTTCTGTCAATAACGCAGTTGAAAAATAAACCTGATCCTGACACTCCTTGAAAAAAAAAAAGAAAGAAAGAAAAAAGAAATGTCCCTCAGTCCCCCAGAAATTCTACTCTTCCTTAAAGTTAAAATAAACGCATAGATAAAAATATCTTAATGGTTAATGACCCACATACATCAGGATGAATAAACCCAAAGATGTTTGAATTCTTACCTCTGGATTCAACAGACGGTTTGCTAGAAATGATGCTAGACCAACTTGCGAGGGAAAAGTTTACACACCTATTCTCAACTCTGTGGTTAGTGTCCTCACGGTGGCTTGAATTTGGCCATAAAAGGATTCTCTGCAGAAAGAGACTGGATCCCAGGTAATACCTTTGAGCCACTAAGTTACATGAAGCCTGGAACCTGCTTTCTATCTGGACCTACATCCAATCGTTGAAACAACCAAAAAAAAAAAAAAAAAAAAAAAAAAAAAAAAAAAAAGCTCCTTATTCTTTTTGTACATTTGAGTTGGATTTTCAGTGTCTCAAACTGAATATGTCTCAACTGGTGCCCATTTTGGAGGGAAAAAAATTGAAGATTTCTTCTGCTTTTTGGGTAAGTTCCAAACCACTGTGTGCTCTATGCAACCTGCCTTATTCATCGCCTGTTCCAAGAAAATAATTTCATGCTAGCTCACAGTTTTGATGAAAAAATATTAAAGATAGTTAAAGAATAATGGAATCAGCCTTGTTTCCAAAAAAATAAATATAACTTTTAGTACTGGGAAGTTGTAGAGCGTTGGTTTGGCATGGATTTATTTTCACAATTTTTTTTCTCCATTCGTGGTACAATTACTTCAATACTCTCAAAGAAATGGGTAAACAAAATTCAGGAGCAGACAAAAGGGTCAAATCTTCCCGTGGAAGAAGAGGGACTATAGATCTTGGCCTTGCCACGTTTCGTCGTAGGAGTTTGTGAAAATGATAGCTGTCCATCTCATGTTCTACATGACAGCATGATTAACAACTTTCACTGTTATGCAGCTGGCAAAGCAAAGCAAACGGGCTGTTAATTCTCCTCCAAGTGGAGACAAAGGGAAGAACGCTCTCATCAGGGAGTTAAGTGAGAGAAAACGTTGAAAAAAGAATTCAGAATATATTGTGACATGACAAAATAAAACCAAATTGTTTGGGCTGCTCACAGAGCTGTAAGCCTGCAGAGGAGGAAAGAGGTATGTTGAGGTAGGCTGAGAAATGCCCCCTCCAACCCCACCCCCAACCCCACCCCTCTCCAATGTTACCTTGTTACAGCAAAAGTGTGCTTGCAGATGTGATTAAATAAGGGATTTGGGAGATGGGAGAGTTGTGCTGGGTTATCTGGATGGGCCCTAAATGCCGTCACGTGTGCTCGTAAGAGAGAAGCAGAAGATTTCAGACGGGGGAGAGAAGACAGTGAAATGCAAACAGAGCAGAGAGAACTTTGAGACACTCCACTGCTGGCCCTGAAGATGGATGAAGGAGACAGGGACAAAGGAAAACAAGAAATGCAGCTCTAGAAACTGGAAGAAAGTGGAAGCCCTGCCAAACCATGAGTTCAGCCCGGAGAAACTGACTTTGGACATCTGACCTCCAAAACCGAAAGAAGATAAATGCGTGTTGTTTTAGCTAGAACTAGAAACCACATTAAGTTTGTGGTACAACAGCCACAGGAAACTAAGAAGTTTCTAAATGAGTTTTTTTCTGAATGCATACTCTCACTACGCCTTAAGATTTACAGCACATTACTCTTCAGGATCCCATCAAATGACTTGACTTTACCAGAAGAGATCATTAATCCCCTGATTGGGCAGAGGAGAAGTAATAACCATGTTTGGTATATGCCATTCTAAAATCCTTGAAAATATTTCTTCATGTGATAGCAATATTTGCCTCAATTGGATTTTAAGTAATGGGTCAGAAAAGGTGATTTCTTCAAAAACATCTTTCCACGTGTTCACCCTTGGTTTTTGGTCCTTGACAATGAGACACGTGAATTACCAATTTTAGAGTGTTGTTGATGTTGACTGTTAAAGCACACTGGTGAATATCTAAATCACGCCCTTAACTGTTCATTTAACTTTCAAAGGCTGTGGTACAGCTATAACTTTTAAATGATTGAATTCTGAAAGGCGAGAGTATCTTCTCCCATGACTCTACTTTTGCAGGTGAATGGTAGCTTTGCTTACTTACTCCAAAGGGGGTGCCAAACTCTTATTTCTGACTCCCAAGAAACAAAACAAAAGATAGGAGCTACCCCTAACTGCACAGGAGACAAGTTCAGATTCCACTACTTAGCAATTCTCCTTGATAATGCTTCCCACAACTATAACTAATAATCAGTTATGTAATTCCTTATATGATGTCTTTCTCCTTCAACTAGGATCCATCCCAGGAGAGGAGGTTTTATATACATATACATATAGATATGTATATATATCCTCACCTTCTAGTTCCTGTACCTAACATTGCCTGGCTCATAATAAGTATCCATCGAATGAATGAATACAATAAATGTAGGATAATATTGTTTTTATTGCTCTCGCTAAGTTATATGACTATTACTTTCATATAATTATATTAATATATTTATATTAACTATTAAATAAATAAGAAACCTGCATCATATGGCGTATTCCCCACTGAAAAATAAGTCAATCTTAGTAATACACTTTAAAATAGTTTATTTATAGTGCTTGAATATTACAAGGAGGATAAAGTCACACATATTGCGAGCAGATACTAAATGCTCTATCACCAAAACATGACATAACATAGAGAATACAACATCGGTATCCAGCAGTCTGAATATTAAAATAAAAATTAAATTTATAATTTAATATTGTTAATATTAAATCAGTATAATTACCATATGAGTTTTTCTCTCAAATACCTTACATATTTACATATCAAAATAAATGAGAATGATATCACATTTCTTTATATATCATAAGAGAAGAAATTATTTTATCTGCCTTTGAGATAAGTAAAGAAAGCTCCCAGAGTAAACACCTTTCAGGTTGTTGTCAAATTCTGACCAATATAGTATATATTTCATTAGTAACTACTCCATAAATATAATTGGTTGAAAATGATACAAAACGGTGCTGCAGAAGATACAAAGAGAAATAATATCATTCCTGCCACAAAGAAACTCAAATTCCTCTAGTTGGAAGGGGTTCCGAAAAGCAGCCTTAGGGGTCTATCCTTTTCCCCCCAACTTCCTCCCTATCTCCCTCGGCGCCCCCCATCCCTACCCTGCACACCTCCCCAAACCTACCACGGCTAGATACTAAGCAGGGTCTGTTGGTCTGGTCTGGGAAGGAACCAAAGGAAAAGATGGGCTTGTGCTGTGATATGAATGATGGTTGGAAGTAAGATAGGCAGAGAGGAGATTTCAAGCCAAGGAAATGATTCTGAAACACGCTACAGAAAGAAGAAAAAGTCATCAAGCATACTGAATAATGAAGAGGCTTATGGGACCGTACGTCTCAGTAAGGCTGTGCAGCATAAGCTGTTGAGATAACTTCTATCCTGTAACAGCTGTTTCAAGACCTGTTTCCCCTTCCTGCCCAAGGAGAGCATCACGTTCTTTGAGCCTTTCAGGGCTGGCCTCGCTATTGAGGGATGGGGCTGGAATTGTTCCAGGCTGAAAAGCTGGTACCTGGATTCGAAACAGCATTCTGCACTGCAAAAATGACACGAGCTTTGCTGTCCTGTGAGGTAAGGAGTTCAATAGCCTGTTCCCGTGCCTCCTCATGCCTCCTCAAATCTGACCAAGTTCGCCTCCTTTTCAACCCTGCCGTGGGCCTCCCTCCTTTGTACCGTGGCTGCCCTTCCCTCCCTGCCCCGTTCTCACCTTGACCAAACCCTTTTAGGAAGATCTTGTATAATTTTGTAATTATTTCTTCTGTGAATGTGAGAACTGCCTAGTGAAGTCAATTAGACCTGGAATATTTTTTCAGTGATGGATTCAAATAACTTACCTTAATGACCGATCATAGGACTATTGTGATTTCCTATTGCTTATTGAGTAAGCTTCAATAAGCTGTATTTTTCCAGAAATTTTTCCATTGTACCTAAATTTTCCAGTTTTTGCCACAAGTTTGCTTACTAATGTTTTTTTTTAATTTTTTTCATGTTTATTTATTTTTGAGACAGAGAGAAACAGGGTGAGAGCGGGAAAGGGACAGAGAGAAGGGAGACACAGAATCCGAAGCAGGCTCCATGCTCTGAGCTGTCAGCACAGAGCCTGACGCCGGGTTCGAGCTCACAAACCGTGAGATCATGACCTGAGCCGAAGTCAGACGTTTAACCAACTGAGCCAACCAGGGGCCCCATTGCTTAAGTTTTTAAATTTCTGGCGGGTCATTAGTAATTTTCTATTTCCTATATCTTCTAGTAACCTACCATGGTCTTATTACAGTGCTGTTTACACACGTGTGTTCTCTTCTATTTGCTTGATCAATCTCCTCAGAGATTTATCAAATGTATTTATTTTTTCTCTTTAAAGAACTATTTTTGGCTTTGTTGAGCTTTTCCATCCTACGTCTGTATTCTATTTCTTTAATTTGTGCTGTCATTTTTATTATTGGTTGCCTTTTACTTTCTTTGCATTTATTTTGCTATTTTTCTAATTTCTTATAAAGGTGCTTGACTTGTTAATTTTTAATTTTTTGAATGAATATAAGGATACAAATTTCCTGCAAAGTGCTGGTCTAACCACATGTCATAAGATTTTATATATAGCACAGAGGTTATAAGTCAGTTTAACCTATTTTCTAATTCCCATTATAATATTTTGATATCTAGACTATTCATAAATGTATTTCTTAATTCTGAAACATATGGGGACTTTAAAGTTATATCTTTACCATCAACCTGTATCATTTTTACACCATGAAGGGAAATAAATGTTGTAGGATTCCAAGTCTTTGATTTAACTCATGTATTCCCTTTTGTCCAAGTATCTGTTAGTTTTTATACATGTTCGATGTGTGTTTTTAAAACTGCACAAAATACAATTTACCAAAATTCATGGGACGCAGCAAAAACAGTCTTTTAAAGGAAACTTATAGCATCAGATTCATATATTAGAAAACAAGGAAGATCTAAAATCCGTGATCTCAGCTTCCACCTTAGGAGAGTAGAAAATGAAGAGCAAATTAAATCCAAAGTAAGCATAAGAAAAGCAATCATAGAGAAACAGAAATTATGAAATTGAAAATAGAAAATCAATAGTGAAAATGGGTAAAACCAAAAGCAGTTTTTTTTAATTAATTTACTTTTTTTATTTTTTTTATTTTTTATTTATTTTTTTTTTAATTTTTCAATGTTTATTTATTTTTGGGACAGAGAGAGACAGAGCATGAACGGGGGAGGGGCAGAGAGAGAGGGAGACACAGAATCGGAAACAGGCTCCAGGCTCTGAGCCGTCAGCCCAGAGCCCGACGCGGGGCTCGAACTCACGGACCGCGAGATCGTGACCTGGCTGAAGTCGGACGCTTAACCGACTGCGCCACCCAGGCGCTCCTACTTTTTTTATTTTAAATAGGCTTTGTGCCCAACATGGGACTCAAACTCATGACCCTGAGATCAAGAGTTGCATGCTCTACTGAGCCAGCCAGACACCCCCAAAAGCAGTTTCTTCAAAATGATCAATAAAATTGTGAAGCTTCCAACCAGGCTAACCAAGAAAAAAAAAATAACAAGATATGAATTACTAATGTCAGAAATGGAAGAAGAGATGTCACTATAGAGCACACAGAGTTTCAAAGAATAGTACAGGAATGTTATGATTAATCCTATGCTGACAACTTTGGTAACCTAAATGAAGTGGACTGAATTCTTGAAAGGCCAGTCTTCTAAAACTCACACACAAGAAATAGACCATCTAAACAGGCCTATATATAAATAAATTTAATCAATAATCAATAACCTTCCAGAATAGAAAGCTCAGATGACTTAACTGGTGAATTCTACAGGACATTTAAGAAAGAAATTTCACCAACTCTCTACAACTTTTTTTTTTTTTTTTCAGAAGATAGAAGCAGAGGGATATATCCGAATTCATTCTATGAGGGCAGCATGAGCCTAATACCAAAATTAGGCAAAGACATTACAAGAAAAGCAAACTACAGACCACTATCCCTCATGAACAGAGAGGTAAAAATCTTCAACAGAATATTGGCAACCAGTCAGGAAAAGGGAAAAACCATGGATACAGTAAAAAGATCACTGGTTACCAGGCATTAATGGAGAAGGGGTAAATAGAGCACGGAGGATGTTTAGGGCAGTAAGACTATTCTATGTGATAGCATACTGGGACATACATGCCATTACGCTTTTGTCAAAACCCATACAACATTCAGTGTGAACCCTAGTGGAAACTCTGGGTTTGGGGTGATAATGATGTAGTAGAGACTCATCAATTGTCACAGACGTATCATTGTGGGGCAGGATGTTGAAAGTGGGAGAAGTTGTGAATTGGTGGGGACAGAAGGTCTACAGTAACTCTCCACACTTCTCACTTAACTTTGTTGTGAACCCAAAATGGTTTCAAAATTAAGTCTATGGATCAGCACAGGAGCTTCGATCAGTTGGCTTTTGACCTGGGCTGGCTTAGGCAACCTCATGGTCCCCCCTCCTGGGAGGTTACCATATTGAAACCGAAGTTAGTGTGGACACCCGATTGGCATAGCGCACTACAGCCCAGAACTCCTGGGCTCAAGCAATCCTCCTCCTTCAGCCTCCTGGGTAGCTGGGACCACAGGCGTGGGCCTAGATGGGTGATGGGTATTAAAGAGGGTACTTGGGATGAGCATCGGGTGTTAGATGTAAGGGAGGAATCACTGAATTCTACTCCTGAAACCAATATTACACTGTATGCGAACTAACTTAAACATTTTTTTAAAGGAGGAGTGCCTGGGTGGCTCAGTCGGTTAAGCGTCCGACTTCAGCTCAGGTCATGATCTCTTGGTTCATGAGTTCAAGCCCCGTGTCAGGCTCTGTGCTGACAGCTCAGAGCCTGGAGCCTGCTTCAGATCTGTGTCTCCCTCTCTCTCTCTGCCCCTCCCCTGCTCACTCTCTGTCTCTCTCTCCTAAAAATAAACATTAAAAATTAAAAAAAAATTAAGGAGAAAAATATAAAAAATGAATGTAAAAAAAGAAAGAAAGAAAAATTAAGTCTACAGGAAAAAAAGAATTTATTTTGCAGATGGGTGCAATGCTCTCTTCAGATGTGTAGGTCTTTTGTTAATTACGTTGTTCAGATCTATATCCTCATTCATTTTTTTTTTGTCTGTATATTACAAAATAACACACACACACACACACACACACACACACACACAAGCACGTATTTCACCTTTATTTTTCGGGTATCTTCGCCCTCAGTGATGTATCCCACCATTATTGGAAGCAGAAGTTTGTGCTGTGACACTTTCCTCATAAATCTATGCTATTCCCTTTCCCCTTCAAACAAACCTAGTCATCCTATCAAATTCCTACTAAGCCTTCAAGACCTTCCTTTAGACTGACGTTTCCTAGACCGCTTTCCTGACTGCCTAGCACAGACAGTGACTTCCTCTATTGTACTAATCTATACTCTAGTATTGTATTATTTATCTCCTCAAGGGCAGAACTTTACTGTAGCAAGCACCTCGAAAGTTTACTTTATAATACTATACCCTAAACAATTGCTTGCAGCATAAATGCACGATAAAATTCATTTTGCAGGATTATAATGGAAAAAGGAGAGAATTGGCTTATCTCACACCTGAATCCTTTCTCCTCTTGATGTGGAGCTCAGATTTCTATGGTTTCTGCCGCTTGTATTTCTCCTACTCAAATACAGAATTGTATCATTTCTAAGCTGGGCGACCAATAGCAATTCTGCCTCCTGCTCAGGTCCGGAAGAAAAGCCCACCTGGAGAGAGGGTCCCCAAGGAAATGTATCAGGGCACCTCAGCAGACATGGGAGGCTGTCTCAGATGTCCCAGCTCCAACAGAGCTCCTGGCTGAACACAGCCACTTGAGTGTTCCTAGCCAGCCATATGAAGGCAGAAGATTCCAATTAACTTCAGAATCATGATAAATAATAAATCATTGTTTTTTCAGTCCACAGCCATAGCAATAGCTATGGGGAATACCCCTGTGTCACTCTGAATGTTTGAAGCCAAAAGAAATGTAATAAAAGCCTTACTTTTACCAAAGCATTGGGAAAGCAAGGTAAAGCCCCAACTCAGGGACCCCTCTTGGACTATCAAGTCCAAGGGTATGGGTATACCTCAGAATTGTGATCCAGATGCCAGGAAGCTTTGGAGCCTACTACCACAGTTGTTACCACAACTGCCTCTTTATCCTCAAAGCTGGTTTCTGGCCCTGGATCTTTGGCTCCGACCTCCCTGACTGCCTGCACACGCTCACATCGCCACTGTCTTGCTTCCCGGCCGCCACAACAGCTGGAAGATGGCCGGCACGTTACCACTGCCCCCCAAATCTCACACAAATGTTTCTAATTGCATGCATTGCATTATCTCCAGAATCCTGAACTCAAGAGAGTTTTAAACATGTAGGTTTTAGCTTTTCAACCTCAAAGGCTAGCAGAGAAGTACATTGGATAATGAGAGAAGTCTAGTATCTATGACCACAGTCCTCTGACCCTGCATTTAATCAGTATGACACATAGGAATGACGCACTATTGGGAGTCTGACAAATACGATTTCCTGTCCTGGCTCTGCTGCTTATTAGGTGTCTGACCTTAGCGTCCTTGTCTGAACCTCAGTGTCCCTATCCGTAAAAACGGGAGTCGTTTTCAAGAACTTACCATAGTTTTCATAAAGTTCCTGATAAAATGCCTGGCACATAATAGGTACTTAGTGATTGATAACAGTTATTAATGGAGGAAGAATAAGTGAACAAAACATTACAGTATGCAGAGGATTATTATTTGATTATGCAGAAGGGACAGCTAACAGATTATGAGGGAAGAAAAAGCATCTTTTCAGAAGGTGATTTCTTGACTGAATATTGAAATACGAGCACAGCCAGGTAAAAAATGGAGCACAGGGCGCCTGTGTGGCTCAGTGGGTTAAGCATACAACTCTTGATTTTAGTTCAAGTTATGATCTCATGGTCGTGGGATTGAGCCCTATATTGGGCTCCACGAGGAGTGTGGACCCTGCTTGGAAATCTCTCTCTCCCTCTCTCTGTCTCTCCCTAGCTCATGTTCTCTCTCTTTCTCTTTCCCTCTCCTCTCCTCTCCTCTCCTCTCCTCTCCTCTCCTCTCCTCTCC